>NC_092201.1:9480000-9760000 GCF_043641665.1 Enoplosus armatus | reverse complement strand
TTTCAGACCTAGATTTTATATTCCCATGCGTCAAATTGTGTTCTCTTTCCTTCAGGACACTGTTCTCAGTAGGTTACAATAAACTAGACCGGCTTGTGGCGAGGACAGCTCAGAATGAACACTGTGGAGAAAACACAAAGGAGCTGCCGATCACGCTGCAGCCATGGACCCTCACAGAGGTTTTCACCACACATCTAATTGTATAGAATCTGATATTCACCCGGGCTTTAGTCTTTATTTTCAAACAGTTTTCACCTGCTTTTCGATATAAAAATGTATGCGATTCATTCCTTGATTTTGATGAAAAAATAAAAGTAAAAACTGAAAATAATAAGCCCTGCATGTAGGCCAAGTGACTCCCTAATGAAATGAGCAGTAATTGAAAGTCTTTCAGACACGTTGATGGGTCTGGGGAGGGTGAGCCATCCAGACGACACAGAGTAGCAGTAGAAATACTGTCACAGCATCTTACATTGAAGGTGACGGGATGGCTTGGACTTTTTATAGTTCAAAGGAGCTGGAATGTCAAAGTGCTAATTGCATAAAATGTGTCTTGCTCAAGGACACTTTGACAGGACTTACAGCTATTGATAGACACATTGACCATAGCTGTGGTTAATCTATGACCTTCCAGTTTCAGGGCTGTCGCTCCAACCACTTAACTAGCCTGCCAAGTTGTCTAAAATACAAAATAAATAAATATTTCACGGTGTTTACATGGTTTCCTGTTTTTTCCACATTGAAAGGGTGCTTGGATATTTTTATATTTGGCTTCACATCTGTCCCTGTTTTGGCTGTGAAGACTGCGCTGAATGTTTTTCTGTGGATACTTATCATCATAGAAACAGCAGTTGGGCACATTAGCGCTACACTTGGTTTGATTTTGAGGCAAATCAGGTTAAATTATGCTGTTTTTAAATCACCCATTTGCTGATGATGAGGTAGTGACATGTATTTGCTGCTAACTCCTTCCCTTCATCCATCTCACCCATGCAGAGGGTAGAGATGTGTCTGTATCCATATGTGCAATAACTCATAATGTGGCTATACTCCATGAGGTCTGAAAGATTATTCATATTTCCATTTTATATGTGTGTGTTAAGAGTGTGCAATTGGTGCATGAATTTTTAATCATTAAGTTGCTTTTGCTAAATTAACTTCTTCAGCAACATAAACACCCATTTAATATCTGCCGCCTCCTCCACCGCACTCCTTTCCTCCCTCCATCTCTGTCACACACATTTTTAATATCCTCCACTCTTTCTTCCTTCTTCTTACTCCATTTCTACTCCTCTGCTCTCATCTCCTCCCTCGCCTCCTCTGCTCTCATCTCCTCTCCTTTTCCTCTCCACTTTCTGTCATGTTTAGAGATAATAATGCAACGAAACAACTAGTCTTGGTTAAAAAAACGGATGCTGTTTTCTATTCCATCCCCATTCCTGTCTGGCAGTAATTATGGCTGTTTAATTGGGCCTATAGAGGCTCTGAGAGAAAATGTGTGTGTGTGTGTGTGTGTGTGTGTGTGTGTGTGTGTGTGTGTGTGTGTGTGTCAAGGAGAGAGGCTAACAGAGTGTGTGCTGTGCTTATGCATGTAGGAGAGGTTGTGCATGATATGAGCTGAATACAAAGTAAAGCCGCCTCACGACCACAGAGAGGGTTTGTTTGAAATCAAGAAGTGTCTTATATCAACATATACATATTGTTGATGAGCTGCAATGAGCAGACAATGAACAATAGGTAGTGGACTGTACTAATTTTACTAATTGTCTGGTAAACATGATGAATTCATAGTGGAATGTTATATAGACTTTCAAAGAGCCTTTAAAGAGCCCTGACTTCAGGGAGGTCATTAATTGGCTCAGACTGGAACATTATTTTCCCTTTTTATAACAGTGATTCTCGGCCTCTAGCTTCACTCAGATGTTCTCTACTTGACAATTATTTATAGATATGGATGAATGGATGGATGGGTAGTTGGATGAAGGAAAATGGCACACTACACATCCTTTTGAAAAATTCATCAGTCATTTCCAAGTACAGTTAACCTCACGAAGAGGCAAAGACACATACCATAAACCTTCACGTGCTGCAGTCACTATCCCTCATTTGTTCCCAGTTTCAATCCTAAAGGCACGGACACACGTTATGATTGGTTTGTTCTCACTTGGGCATCATGACTGATTGGACCAAGTTGGACTGAATCTGTTTCAGTCTGTTCTATTCGGGGAATTACAGTGTGTAGCCGTTCTAGGTCAGGGGTTTTCAAAGTCAGGCACCGTGGACCCCTGTTAGACAAAATCCCTGATCCAGGAATATGAGGACTGTGTTGATCGTGCACCATTCTGAGCCTTATGTCAAAAAATATTGATAATGCAACACAGAAAAGTTGATATTATGTTATTTTACTGGATTATTTTGATACTGAAGAAAACTTCAAAATATGATGATTCTCAGGCAAGTTCTGGAGTTATATGGAGCATCTTTTTTCATGATTGGTATTTCATTTATCTTTTTCTATGATTTTAAGCGGATATAAGGACGTTTAACAGCAATGTTAGACTGGTTACCATGTTGTTTTTTTTCCCTTGTGTCATAATTGGAAATATAAAAAAAGTTTTATTAATAAGAAGGACGAGGTAAACAAGGGCAAACTAAATCACGCTTTTGACATTTCAGCTTGGACCAACACAAAAAAGTAGGAGAAATATTGTTGAAGTGAGAGAGCAAGAAAGTAAACCATGTGGGGGTGGTTGGGTAAGGGAAGAGTTTGTTCTAATAGAGTTGGCGTACATGCACACAAACACAGTCCTACACACACACTCTCACATTTAAACTCTCTCCCAGACGGTAGTATACGTTGCCCATAGGCCTCCATAAAGCCAAAGGGCTGGTACCAAAACCAACCGTCTGTGACACTAGTCTGGAGAGAAGGTCACTCTCTACAGACACACACACACACCACATCGGTATGTGAGAAGGTCTGTCGGCGCCTACGGGTTTTAATTCTCTCCTCCTGTCATGCCTGACTGGCACCACCGAGGCCAACACACAAACCCAGAAACACTAGCACACACACACACACACACACACCATTCTAACACCCTTACTTCTATCAGTCAACAATAAATTGGGTGATGGTTATATAGTCCAATCCAGGAACAGGCTTCACGACAGATGTGCAGTACAACTGGCAGGCATCCACACACACGCACAGAATTTGACATTGGCCTGCAATATTGCCGTTTTCTCTCTCATACAGATTTGAACACACACACGCCTGCTTCACTAGCTCCTCAGTCAGTGTGGCATTGAGCCTTCAACCTTCAGGCAATTGAGTCCTATCAGCTCTTAGTGTCTTCATTCTGTCTTTATTGTTGCCCCAGACATTGTAGTTAAGCTTTAGAGGGTTTAAGTAGATTGAGTGATAAACTTTAACTTCTGTCTCTGTTAGAAACCATCTGAGTCTGATATGAGCTTTTATGAGGTAATAGGCAGGAGGAGGGAGACAGGGAGCAGAAAAGATTCAAATCAAAAAGGTGAAAAGAGTGAGATAGAGGCATAGCCATCTCAGTCTATGTATTTCTATGTCCATGAAAATGTCTGCACTGTTCTGAAGGGATTGGTTTTACCTGAAGGGTCCTGTTTTTAAATTCTGATATATTACAGCTTTGTCTTATTTTTGCAGTTTTCGCTATGGCATCGGTTATGGCATTGTAATCTCATTGCTGAGATCTTGACATTTCTATAACATCTATCAACAGTATTGTATATAATTATATAGGATAAGAAAGGAGCGGCCAGATGATCAGACAGACTGTAAACAAACCATTTGGAACCACTTTATATGGAGGTAAAACTGAAGGTGAGTCCAATCAGGCTGTGTTTCAGCACAACGACGGCAAGTTTGGTTGGTCAAAGTTGAATCAATAAGGTGATCTGTAAATGTTATGGATGCTTGCAACCGACGGCTTTGGTTATAATGTTATGTGATTAGTTGGTTGACTATTTTAATAGTTTATTAGTCATTTTTCAATCAAAAATACCAAATATTCTCTGGTTCCAGCTTTATACTTGTTAGGATTTGCTGCTGAGCAATTTGAAGAGGGCAGCTTGGATGTAAGGATATTGTGACAGGCATTTTTCTGTATTTTTTGACATTTTACAGACAAATATTTTGATTATTCATTCACTGAGGAAGATTAGAATAATAGTTGCAGCCTCGAAAGTAAGATTTTGCTGACCAGAGGGTTTGTTTGAAATCTGTCTGATTGTTGATGTTTCTTACCCCGTTAGACTTATTTTTATGGGGGCCTTCGTCACTAATTATTAGCAGTCTTTCTGAAACCAACAATCCAACAGTCACGCATGCTTTACATAGGATTTGAGCATATCCACTTTTAGTCCTCCTATGCACCGTAGCTTTAAAGAACGGTATATCATCAAGAAACAAACAACCAACAGAAGTCATTTATATTTTTCTCGTGCAGTCTTTCAACATCAGCACCTTTTCTATCTTTAGACTTTCTTTATGTTTGTGTTGCTGGCAATGTTCCCCAAACTGCTCCCTTCTCTTCCATTTACTTTCTCCTCCTCTCCCTATTTCTGTCTTCCCCTCCCTTCTCTCTGTCTGTCTATGTCCATATAACAGATGATGTTGGCTGGTTGTCCTGCTCTCAGAGCCGAGTCTGTATTTATCTGGGGCTGTTAAGCCGTGAACGCCAACATCACCCAGAGCAGATGAGCCTTGAAATTTATTTTGGAAGAACAACAAATGAAAAGTTTCTTTTTTTTTCTTTCTCTTCATTTTCTCCTCTCCTGTCGTAATCTATACCTCATGCTTTTACTACTCTGTGTTTTTCTCCCCTCCCTCGTCTTCCATTTCTTGTTTTGGCAAATGAGAGTGCCCGCTCCCAGAGATAGAAGTGTTTTTCGTTTAGTGCATTTGTGCGCGGGTGAATGACAGTGACGGCTTTTTGTATTCCCTCCTTTTGTCATAGCTAATAAATTTGAAATGGAGTAAGAGAGAGAAATATGGAGATAGAGGACAGGAGGGATGGGAGAGTGGAAAAAGATGCATGAGGAAGTAATGAGATGAGTTGAAGGGGAACCTCGAGCAGGGGCACTGGGTGTACCAGAAGAGAACTTGGGTACAGGGACCAAGGGGGGCGTTTGGGCTTACTAGAGATGAAGTCAGATGTACCAGAGGGGCGCTTACCAGAGGGGCACTTGGGTTGGGTGTACCTGAGGGATCCAGTCTATGCTTTCTGTTTATGCAGCTACACGGGGTAGAGGTGAGAGTTGGAGTACACTAGTGTGCTTGTTTCTGTGTCATCCTGTCAGAGAGAGGGCTAGAAATATGCATGCACACGTACATGGAGTACACACACACACACACACACACACACACACACACATAAAAACACACCCTCTACCTCTCTTGTTCTGCATCTGCAATCATCCACAAACATGCAGAAATTTGTCACACAGGCACACATGTACTGTACGGTTACCTCCACGTAAGTGCATGTGGGAGAGAGTGTGAGCGACAGATAAAATGGACGGAGTGAAGATCTCATCAATTATGCATGGTTGAAATTTGGCCTCGCTGTGTACTGTAAGTGAGAGCCGAGAGCATTTGAGACGGAGTGTTTTAACAAATCTGTTATACAGTGCACATTTTTAAAGGCTTTTACCCACCCACAAAGATAAATCAAGTAAATAAGATGAAGGTCTAATGCAATAAACTCAACTGTTGAGTCTGTCATTAAAGGAACTCCCCAGGTTTTTTCTTTTTGGAAGAAATGCAGATCAACTTATCAGTCAAGTGATAAAAACAGTCATCCAGATAATTTGATCTGATCTTCCATGCGAACACATAACAGAAAATGTTACAGTAAATGCTAAGTAGCCCTGAATAATGCATAACAGAGTTGGATAGCTTTTAAGAGAAAGATTAGTAAACTACTCTCCACCAATACTTGCAGTCTTTCTTTGAATAATAACACTACAGGTTTTCATGAACGGCAATTCTCAAACTGGGATAGTCAATTGCATACAGATGTCTGCGTTAACATGGAGCTCAGGAGATGAGATGATTCCTGTGCCCATGTTGACTTTAGATAAAGATTTGAATAAGACCAAGAGAAATATGAAAGAAGCAAATAGGAGTTATGTAAAAATACCCGACAGTGAAACACTGTGGTATATATGAACTATGACTGAGTATAGAGTACAAATCATAAAGAAACGGAGTGTAAAACTATACTGATACTGATCAATACATCCATAATTTGGTCCTACTTGCTACTTTTGGGCCTCTGGCCACAGATTTACCAAAAAATGAGTTGGTCACAGTTGAGAGCGCTCATGCTTTGAACTCTATCCACACTGCATTCTGCTCCCAGGCTGTATGAATTTATCAACACCTAAAACGTGACCTTTTTTAAAATGTCACATAATGACATAATGGATTGATCTTTAAAGCAGGAGCGTATAGGCTCTAATAACGCTGTAGTACATCAGGGTGTATTATTATAACAGTCAGAGATCTAACCGTTTAAAGCCTGTGAATTATTCTGTGTAAACCACAGTTTGAGAAGGCGCAGTCAAATTTTAATCTTGATATCGGGGAGTGACTGGACAAGCTCTTTGTGGTTGAGTGTGTCTATGTTTGCAGTCACATGCTTGTGAGGGGATTGTTCTTTTTGTTCATTACTTTTATATGCGCACACATACAGGGCTAGAGATGCTGCACTGTGAATATTACACACTCTGCTTCAGAGAGGGTTGCTGTCAAATTGGCAAGTGGAAGAACAAGTGGAAGAAAGCAGAGAATTACTTTTCCTTATTGTCAGGTGGTGAAGTGTGTGTGTGTGCGTGTGCGTGTGCGTGTGTGTGTGTGTGTGTGTGTGCATATTTGCACGCCCACTGCTTGGTTAGAAATAAAGCTGTGTTCATTTCACAGGGGTCACATGTTTTGACCTCTAACCTGCTAATCACCCGCAGAGAGGGAGAGCCAGAAAATGAGATGGAGAGAGGAGGAGGAGGAGGAGGGAGGAGGAAGGGTGTGGGGGTTGGGGGGTTTAGGATGAGAAGCAGGAAGAGGTGGGGGGGGCACACTAAAGTGATGGACAAGAAATAGAGAGGGAGCTATAGAGAGGGAGAGCAATTAAAGTGGAGGGAGAAGAAAAAGAAGAAGCATTGAGAGAGTAGGACTGGATGCAGCAGGGAAAATTGAGAGAGAGAGAGATGCAGGGGAATAAACCTTAGCTGTCAAGATCTCATCAGAGGAAAGTACAGCCTCAGGGCATCACCACCTCCTACTAGTAACACTGGATTAATCACTAGTACACACACACACGCACATGCGAAGTGGGAAGTGGAAAGGTTTATCTTTCAGTACATTGAATGGGATCTGTAGGCTTATTGGATGGATATAGCTGATTTGTGTGTGCATGTGTGTTCTTGTGTAAGTGTGTGTGCGTGTTGTGTTAATTGACTGAGAGACAGAGCTGGCCTTGTTTCACTCCTCTGTCAGCACACTTGACTGGAGTAGGGTATGAAATCTTAATACTTTTCTGGTACCGGCCAAAGTTCGTCTGTAGCACGAAGCACTGAAAACTGTCAAATGTCAGATTCATAATCTTGATGACTTACTCTTTGATCAGATAGACCCTGATTTAAATCAGAACTGTTGTCAATTATAGACTCATAATGTGAGAACTTTGGTGACATTTTGAAAAGGTTCATGTAGATAAAAACATGTTTATATTTCTCAAATTAAAAATGTATTATTTTGATGTGAGTACTGAAACATCTTTGCAGTAGTAATTTAAAGATCTTTTATTGATACCCAGCCTAGACTTGACAGTTATGGATTTGAATGTCTCTGATGTGTGTATATGAGAGAGACTTTCTGTTCACTTCTAGGGCTGCACGATTATGGCCAAAATGATAGTCACGATTATTTTTTATCAAAATTGAGATCACGGTTATTCACTTCCTGTTGTGCTACATTCCTGCTAATGTACAAATCTTTGCATCAAATTAAGACTGGTCCTCATTCAAAGTGCATCTCCTGGACGCAAATTTGAAATAAAGTTCTACCAAAACCTTTTACAGTGACGTGCTGTACAGCGTCGCTCTTCTATGACGCTCTTATATATGCATATGATTTGTTCTCAACATCACTTGTCCTAAATACGCAATACTTCCAAACAACGGATGATGGTCTGTTTCGAGGGACCAGCTCTTCGCCTTCTGCTCCAGACATGTGACTTTTGTTTTGCCCGTCTGCTTGTACAGCGCTAAAACAAAGTGAGGAGATAGATCTGGCTATGTGAGACTACCCCAAAAGTGAAGTCTAAACATCTCGATCGCTCCCCGGTGGCTGATTTGATACGCAGCGGAGTTTTCTATGAGTGGAGCGTGCATTTTAAACATCAATATCGCAGTCGATCATGTTCATTTAATTGTGGGAAGCCAAAATCATGGTCGTGATTAATATTCGATTAATTGTGCAGTCCTATTCACTTCTATATTTGTGTAATTTGTAAAATCCTTTCAGCTGTAGTGTTTCTTTCTTTCTTCCTGTCACTGAAGGTGGCGGTGTGCCTGTGGAGAAGGCAAACTAGCCCCAAAACACAAAACACCCTGGAACACGTCACTGCATACAAATGTGTGTGTGTGTGTGTGTGGGTGTGTACCCGCTGCGGCTTTGTATTGTTTGTTCCCTGACACTCCACACCACTCGGTGCAGATAAAGATTTATCTAACACGGTGCGAACACAGAGGGGTAAAGAGAGGCGGTCAGCCAGAAAGAGGAAATGGAGATGCCGTCCCACAAGGCAACAAAATAAATTGTGATGGTTCAGACCATACGAAACCCTCCTGCATGTGTGTGTGTGTGTGTGTGCCACTTCTTTTGAAACGTCCCACAGTCGGTTGTAGTACAAGCTGAAAGAGAGCCTCTATATCTTGGGAGAGGGGAGGTGGCTGCACTCCTCTCCAGCAGAAGTCATATTGGCACAAGACTTTGAAGTTATAAATAATGTCTCCTGTCTTTGATTCTCTTCACAACTGCTTGCCTTTAATTGACTTGGTTACACCCCTTAGAGTGTTTGTGAGTGTGTGAGTGTGTGAGTGTGTGTGTGTGTGTGCGTGTGCGTACATGTGTGTAAATTAACTTTATTTCACAGCCAAGAATAACAGTGGGAGATTGAAGCAGGCCTGTCTGAGTGCATTTGGTCCTCTGAGGAGATCTAGGTATGGGTGCATGAGCGCTTCCTCTGTATGAGTGATTGTGTGTGTGTGAGTGAGTGAAGGATAGGACAGATACTGACGGTAAATCCCTGTGTGTTTTGAAAGGAGGGATCTGTCAACTGTCAGCCTGTGATTTCTGCCTTGAAGTTAAGTGACTTTTTTTGACTAATGTAGTCTGTCTTAATGGAAATTCCTCCTGTCCGTCAGTTACTTGGTGTCTTCCCACCTTCTTGAAATATACATTATATTCCCCTGCTCATTTTGTGTCTGTAACACACAATCTGCTCTGCGTCGCTTCAGTTGTCAACTTTTCAATAAATCCATCTCTATTTTTGGCTTTTCCGACTCCCATTCTCACTCTGTCTGTGTTTTCTCACTTGCGGTTTGTAGAGCATATTCATCCATCTGTTGTTGCTAATCTAATTCTGCCTTCCTGTCTTTCAAACACACTTCCCCTGTTTTACTTGCTGACTGTTCAGAAGTGGTAGTACGTCTTTGTTTTAAAGTTTCTTGTTTATATTTTTGATGCTTATCCACCTGGATTGCCTTTATGTGCTCGTGTACCAACTGTATTTGGCTCTCTTTCGCATTTGCTCCGCTTGTCATAAACCGGCAGTATCCTACAACTGAAATCGAAGATGTTGTGCCCTCACAGGAAACACGATGGGTTTGTGATGCCCTGCATTGGGATTCAATCACCGATGATAGACAGGATCCAAGAGCAGCCCCTACAACTATTCTGTTTTCCTGCCTTCCTCTCTTCACCTCCACTTATGTGCTTGTCCTTGTCATTTATCCTTATTTGACTTGGCAGCTAAATGGCAAAATTTGCACCTGTGCTTTGTTTTTGATGGCTTGAGAAATATGTTCTCTTTGATAGAAGTTGTATTGAACGTAAGGTGTAACGTAAGTGGAAGTTTTACAGCAGTACCCTGGCTTACACTGATACAGGCTTTCACGTCTGCAGCCATCTTTTTACTGTTGGATACTAATAGCTTCCTGTGTAGCAGTTTTAATACACATTTTAGATTTGCATATAAGAAAACTGAATATGAGCACCCGCAATGACAAATTTGCCTATATAGCGCTTTTCAAAGCTGATCAAATGGTTGATGGAAATAGATGTTTGAATGAAATGATGATGTTGCAGGAGCGGCTTCTGCTTCCTCTTCTTTTTGTCAAATATCCAACAGTGCTGATGAAGCACAGTGTTGCATTAACAATCCTTGGCAATGGCCGGACATACCATCTTAGCTCTTATCTGTGCATTGCCACATCATCTCGTCTCTCCCTTGATCTCTGCATTATAAGCTGCTGTTAACTCCTGATGAAACTGAGTAAAAGTGACTGTTTCAGCCACTTTTACTGGATTGTGAAAGGGTCAAGAGCACAACACACTTACTGGAAACGGTCCAGTATTGTGTTTCTGTCTTTTTTACGTGTTGCATTTTGGTTTTATGGATATAGATATATTCTAGGGCTGCTTTTTGATGTGATGTGTTCCTGCTTAAGTTGGCCTGGAAGTTTTAATATAGACGTTTTTATATTATGCAGTTTTGAAACATTCCTTGAAACAAACTGTAATATGTGTGAAATATATTTTGGCAGTATGGAATTACTGAGACCTTATCTATCAGTGTGTTCCCCAGAAGAATCAGTGTGCACAGCAATTACAGGTAAAAGACTTAGACAGCTTTATGGATCTGTTGCACAGCCTCTGTCTGTCTCGGTGTGTGTGTATGAAATGTGTGTATGGACATCTGTGTCTGTGTGTGCTGGATTTTCTCTGTGTGTGTCTATCTCTGAGTGAATACTAGAGATTTGAGCTGGAAGTGTATATGTGTGCAAGGGCAGTGAGCAGGTGTGCAGGAGATCCAAAAGGCTGTCATCAAGGTGTGTGTGTGTGTGTGTGTGTGCGTGTGTGTGTGCACGTGCGCAGAAGCCACTCAATCAGCTTGGGCCTACATCATATATAGGACTGGAGTTCTGCCCTGAGAGCACCTATCAGGTAACACATAGACACAAAAGCACACATTCCATCACCCTGCCACTCACACACACCCACTCTCATACAGTCGCACACACACACATCTTGCAGAGGAGATACCAGGTGCTGGGGCTTGGCTAATTGAACATAGCTCATTGATTGGCTGGTTATCTGAGATGGGAAGTGCTTGGAAATCTATAGCCACTGGCCACAGGGAGCTGGTGATGTGTGTGTAGCAGGGAGACAGCTTTGTGGGATTTTGGGACATTGACAGTGAGACAGAAGTGAGCTGAGTGTGTGTGTGTGTGTGTGTATTTGTGTGTGTCTCTGTTCCTACAGATTGATTTCACCTCTTGTTTATTTGGAGTTAGAAAGACAGAAGACTCTTGGTGTTCGTCATCTGCATCTTGTGGCAGCTCCACTGACATCTGTGCCAACGCTAGAGGGTTTCTCTGTGTGTGTGTGTGTGTGTGTGTGTGTGTGTGTGTGTATGTATATGCAAGGATGCATTAAACAAAATCGCACAATACTGACCACATTGTTCACGGACGCTCACATTCTCAATCGCTCATTCAACCCCCAAAATAGGATTCAAAGTGCTTTTCAACCCAATTTGGGCACGGACTTTTCAAATTAAAACTGCTTTACGGTAATGAGGTGGCAACAGCTTGAATCCGAGGACCATCTGGTGAAAATATTGGTGAGAATCAGTCAGCGTCTCCTCTATCTCAACAACTGCTTTAAGGCATACTCCTGCTCAGTTTAACTCCTGCAGTGGTCAACAGTCTAATGATTGAGTGTGTACAGGACAGCCCTCTGGTGTGAATTTATGGAACTGTGTTAATGTGATTGCAAAAGTTTCCCCTGACAAATTTAAAGTTTGAAACAAACACTGTTCCTTTCAGAGAAATACCACTTTTGCAGACTTTCTCCAAAAGAGTGAAGTTAGAGTCCAAAACGGAGGTAGCAACTTGCTCAAGGACACTTCAGCAGGCCATCCTACTGCCCTCATTGCAGCGTGACAGTACCATAATATGCTATAGCTTTTAGATAATGGAGACAATCCTATTTTTATCCCCAGGGGAAGTAAAATTTAGCCTGTTGTCCTGGGACTGAGTCTCAGTGGGATGCATGTCTACTCTTGTGGGAACTCACCAGAAGTAGGTCTTTGTTCCATTTTGAAATTTCTGCCTCTGAGAGTTTTGCTTGGAACAAATCTAGCGTCTCTAAAATGGCTGGTTAGCATTAGTGTTCTTCAGTGAAACCAGCGGGTACAGTCCTTCCCACTCTCTCTCTGCATTGTATGAATCTGTCCATGGTGCTGTTTTTTTTCTTTTTTTGTCTAAAGACATGATATAAAAGCCGCTGGAGGGAACTTCCTCCTTCCTGTTTGGTGACACAGTAAAAACATTCACAGCAGGGCACACACACACACACACACACACACACACACACACACACACACACACACACACACACACACACACACACACATCCACCTACCCCCAGAAGCTCAGAGAGACAGATAAAAGAGTATCTCTGTCTAAGTATCCGGAAGTGTGTGTGTGTGTGTGTGTGTGTGTGTGTGTGTGTGTGTGTGTGTGTGTGTGTGTGTGTGCGTGCGCGCGTGCGAGTGAGTGGGTGGTGAGCTCTGCTGATGGGAACAAGGGATGAGAATGAATGAATAGAGAGGGTGATGAGAAGCATCTCTCTCCAGATTAGGACAGATTGTTTTCCCAATAAAAAAAAGAACATTCTCTTGTTTCTCCCAGTTATTCTCCCTGGGAGACGGAAACAGACTTTGAGGGTCAGCTGCGGGAGAGGAACTGCAGAGTGTCGTGCTTTTGCATGTTCAAAAGCAAAAACTTGCTCGAAGTATCGTCACTTTTTCTGTTTGACTCATTGATGCACATTTGAAATGCTTTAAATGAGCTAATTAAACAAATCGACCATATCAAGGGTCAAAATGCCAGCGTTTCAGCATTGCTTGCAAACAACACAACACACACATTCATGCACAGCAGTTTTATGACAGTCCATATGTTTCTATTATTACCCAGATGATCCATATATTCTCAGGAAGACATTCACCCAGGCTGTCTCAGTCTCAGAGGTTAGGGACTCTGCTTCAGTATGCAGGAGGTCGTATATGTGTGTGTGTGTGTGTGTGTGTGTGTCCAGGGCCCCCAGTTTTAGCATGCAGGATGTGGTCCTTGGCTTTAATCCATGTTTAGACCTCTGTAGATGTTGATTATTCTCTCAGTTACATACAAACGCATGCACACACACAGACACGTATGACCTGCATGCTAAAGCGCACACACGGTGGTCTCTGTGGCCTTGATTACATTCTCGTCTTTGTTCCTTTCCTGTGAGCTGGGGGGGTCACGATACATTATCTCCGCCTCCTGACAGAGCTTTAATCAATGCGATGATCAGTGTGTGTGTGTAAGTGAGAAATTTCTACATAACACTATGAGTAAATAACTGTTTCTACAACATCAGAGTTAACCTCAGCATTATCAGTGGGCCACATCGGCTCCTCTCATCCCATTTAAAAGCAGCACTCTCCCCATGACATACAGACAGTTTGGTAATGGAGTACAGGATCTGGAGGAGCTTCTCCTGAGAGGAAACTAATAATCTCACGTGAGATGTGGAGAGTCACAACTGCGAATATACAGCAGCCCAAATATGCTGGCCAGGGCAGATGATATCTGTTTTTAAGATAAGTCCGCATTTCTGGACATACTAAAAATATGGTGGTCAGCAAGTTGAAATGATAATCAAGATTTGAGAACTTTGCAGGGACAGATTCATAAATGCAGAACTCGTTTTAAGAGCTAGCGAGGACAGAATTGAGAGTGAGAGATGCTTTAAGGCACACAAGAGGAACTGTGTATCTCCAGATTATAGCAAGCAGCAGGGGTTTCCTTTGCTCGGTACCTTCAAAGTTATGCTCTCACTTTTGTCAGTTTGATCATGCAAACTCAAACTGAGAGCAGAGTAAACAGCAGCACTCTCTGGCTCTGTGTGTTTGAGGTGCATGTACTGAATGTATGCTTGTATACTCTGTGTCTGTGTGTTTGAAGGGCAGTGTGCTCTTGCTCTGCTACTCTGGCGAGATTCAGTTGCAGACCTTTGCAGGAAAGAAATTGTGAAGTAGGAGTCATTTTGTTACATGTTTTTATAAACAGTTTTTGTGGTACTTTCTGCAGATCCCAGAATTAATTCCCTGAGTCCAGAGAATGCTAATAACTTCATAGTAAAAGAAAAAGTGCAAAAGTTTATGCAGGTCAAAGCCTTTCACCTCTTTGTCCTCTTGTCCTGCATTCTGGTCTGTTGAGGCAGCTGAAGGTATCTCTTGGCTCTATGATCCATTTCTCTCTGAAATGTGAAGTGTGTTATGAGCTTTTTTTTGCACTGTCACTGTGTTGAAAACACAGTTCAATCGTGAGGGCTTAGTTTAGGCTTATGGAACCTTATGAAATAAATCCACGGAGCGCTGGAAGAACCAGGTTGTATGTGGTTTTGGCATTGCT
Source organism: Enoplosus armatus (assembly GCF_043641665.1). Taxonomy (NCBI): domain Eukaryota; kingdom Metazoa; phylum Chordata; class Actinopteri; order Centrarchiformes; family Enoplosidae; genus Enoplosus; species Enoplosus armatus. The sequence goes on along the minus strand of NC_092201.1, from coordinate 9,745,210 downwards.
AGCAGAAGCACCAATGTGAAGTGGAGGTACGACTACTGATGTTTTTATCCTAACATTCTGCCAATTGTGGAATAACTTTCAAACTGGGCAACCTTTCTTCTTTATGTTTTCACAGTGCTTTTGGCAAAGGCAGGCACAGGAGAAGCATTCGAACCCCAGTGCACAACTCCTGTTTTAGTACTATTGAGCAAAGCACTGAAAAGCCCGGTGGAGCTGACCTAGTACCAAACAAGAGGAAGACCTCAATTTCCCAAACATGACCATTTTTCTTGCTAAAGCTGTCAGGTTAAATAAAGGTGAAGCACTTTTTTTTGGTTCCTAGTTCCAGCTTTCGAGGATGTTGTACTCTCACTTTCTCACATTCATATTTTATTACTCTCCATCAAATATGAATGCGGTTCGGAGACATCACTACATGCCCACAAACAGACCTGCTGCCATTTTAGTGCCAAATCAGTGTCAACCTTTCGCCATGTGCTCCCACCTCCAGTTCTCTGTGTAGACATAGGATTTTTAAATGTGTTATTACAGTGGATTAAAATGCTTGTGTTTTTTAAGGTCATTTTTACTTTTAAACAAATCAAACAAATTGATTGAGTTTATAAAAGTTACATGCCCTCATATATACCCTATGGCAGCTTTCCAACCATCTTCCTTTCATACCCTTCGTCTATATTAACTCTGCAATGGAAGACCATTCTAACTTTATTTTCTCCCTTTATTAAATTACACTAGATCAAATAAAACACAGTGACAGTAGACTGGCTGCTGATGCAATACCAGCTCATTGTGAATGGCAGTTGCCATTTATTTCAGTGTCTCATGACCCAAAAAGCAATGGCCCTTTTATAAATACAATATTTTCTCGCTTTATGCTGTTTGCTTTAATTAAACACTTTTATTAGATGCCCACAGACAAGATAGTGAACTGTTTGTCACCCTTGTGCTTGCAATGTCTGTAATATATCTCTAGATGCCTGAGAAGGAATAATTTATTTCACTTTTTATTTGTTTTCTTCATAAAATATTCAATTAGAAGTGCTTGAATGCTTGCAGACACGCCACTCCAGAATGTTTGCCAACTTTTCAGTGCCAATCCCTTGTTATTCTTGCCTGTACATCCCTCAATGTGAAACTTGTTCTTGTTTCCTATATTATTTCACTTTATCCATTATGCAATTAGATGTGTTTATATGGGCACAGGCTCATTGCTGCCAACTGTTTGCCGGCTCCCCAGAGCCAATGTGTCAGTGCCAATCTTTTGCAATTCCCTCCCCTCTGCCATCTTTATGAACAACTTTATTCGTTTTTTTGCACTTTATATGATTTCATGTCCTCAAATATACAATTAGGGAGGTTTACAGGCTTACAGCGCTGGCAAGTGTGTCACAACTCTGTTAGGCTAGTGGTGCCAGCCATTTGTATATGATCTCTCTGGACTCATGAAAGAATTTGCTTTGCTTTCTCTCTTCACATGATTATACCCACAAGAATATGTGCACCTCTTCAGTGCCAATATATCGCTGCTAATCCTTTTTGCTCCTTCTCCTCTACACTGTTCATACCTTTGTCAGAAGGAGTTCATTTGTCCCTTTTTTGATCGTCTTTTAAGAATGTAGTTTTGTTTCCTGCTCCTGCTCTTTCTGTTTTAGCAAGTTGGCGACATGTATTTAACCCATGTTTATATACGAAAATCTGTATTTTACCTGTAAATGGAAAGAAAATTTTCAAATTGAAAATCTTTGGTATGCGCATGTGTTAAAACTTGTGTGTTTGTGTTACCTACTCACAGTACCTCTAGTCTGAAGCTTGATTCATAATTGTACTGTCTGTGAATTGTTGATAGTAGTAATAGGAAGGTGAAGAGTCTTCCTTTATTTCAGTAACACTGGAATTTGGTGTCATTCTCACCAATAAAACTGGTCAGAATTGAACAACTTCCAAGAGCCACAATTTTAAGCAATAACAAATTACTCATTGAGATGGAAACCATATTTTATACCATTTACGCTGGTCTAGCCTCCCCCTCCGTCCTCCCATATCCCTCCTCATCTCGTTTATCCAAGCAGCGCTTCAGCTCTCTCTGCGGCTCGTCTCGAGGGAGCCCACCGCCGCCCAGGCTCCTTTCTCCACCAGGTGATTAAGACCCTCTGGTGAAGCTCAGGTGCTCTGCTGTAGATAGCTCTGCAGGGCTGCTCTGAATGATCCAGCTCTAGATCTTCTGCTGTGGATGATTGCCACACCGTGAATTCTAACCAGTATTTTCTGGTTCGACTAAGATGAGCAACATGTAGCTCGCTGGCAAAAAGGTAGTCCAAGTGTGATACTTTTCGGCTTATTCCTTGCTGTGTGATCACTGCCTAATAGTTCATTTTTTCACAATTTGTGAGCAGATTTTTATTTCCTGTGTGGGTGTCCGTGTATCATCGAGTGCCAACTGTCTACTCTCGGCGGTGTTCCCCTGTATCAGCTCTGTACTTCCTGTGTCACACACTGAGGGCCGTGTGCCAAAGGGATATCCAGCTTTTGCCAGCTCAGTGACCAGTCAGTTATTGGTCATTCACCACAGGGTTGTCCCTGTATTTGTAGGACACACACACACCAACCACAGAGTTGTGTCATAAGCCATAGAAAGTGCAGACACACCGAAAGGACACAAACACACTCAGTGGAGCCGGCTGCAGCTCATAAAGAACAGATTTTCTTTCTTAGGAATATAATATATATATATATATATGTATGTGTGTGTGTGTGTGTGTGTGTGGGGAAGCACTGTGGTTTTGTCATACTGCAGTGCACTTGTTGTGTCGTCATAATGTGTGTCCCTGTTGGTGAAATCTCCACTATACTGCCACATTGTACTGTAATTGTCTTTCCAATAAGTGTACTATCCATTTAGCCTGTGTGTGTGTATGTGTGTGTGTGTGTGTGCGTGTGCAGTGTGTTCCACTCTTGTAAGACCTCTCCACATTTTAAATAAGAGAAAAATTCAATACGAATATCTTCTTCAATAGCACTCTCTTCAGCTGTAGGAGGGGAAAACAAACAAATGAAAATAAAAGCAAAACAAGAGCCAATGCATCCTAATGCTTGCCCTGAGTAGCCAACACACACACACACACACACACACACACATACACACACACTCATTCGCTCTCTCTTTCCCTCTTGTCTGCCAGCCTGCCAGCAGAAGTGTTTGTCTGCAAAGGAAATGGAATTTGATGATGAAAGTACCCTTGAAGCGGACACACACACGCACACACAAACACAGACACCGCTCCTAAATTTCACTGACATGGCAATATGACAGAAAATGTGTTTTTTCCTCTGCGTGGCGGCAGGCATCAGTGGCTGTGCTCTCGGAGAGATGAGTGATGGAAGGATAGAAGTGCTGGTGGAGGAGAGAGGTGCTGCTACAAGAGATATTGAAAGCGAGAGGTGGGGGTAAGGGATATCAGTAGAAGGAAAACAGGAGGAAAAGTGGAACAAATGTAGTCGTCCGACAGCAAAATACTTGGAAGGGAAATTGGGGAGGTCGAGAGAATTGGGGGAAATGTTTCAAGAATGGAGGAAGGCATCTTTAAAGTGAGGAATAGCAAGAGAAAGAGGAGGTAATGAGAGATGAAGGGTGTTAGATAACAGAGGTGGTTAATGGAAAAGCTAAGGAGAGAAGGCAAAGCTTTACAATGGCTCTCCATCTACACAATGAAAGAACACAGTGTACATATAGTTTTCTGTCACAAAACCATTGAGAGGATGTGAGAATGTAGTTTTGATTATGTTTGACACCCAAATGGCCACTGACCAACATTTCACTTGCTGAATGTTGTGAATTTAACATGTGAGCCCCCCAGTCTTTAACAGTCTGAGTTAGCCAAATCATGTTAGCCGAAGTTACGGTCATTCTAGCATGAAATTCCTCTTTGTGTTTCCTGGGTCTATTCTTGCTGAGCTGCGGAAGAATATGTCCCGGCAGATGCTTGTCTACACAACAGCGGCAGTAAGCCTACTTGCGACTGCCAGGTCAAAAACACCCACTTGATTTGGCAAACAGAGCTTTGGCTGATTTTTGTGTGGATTTAAGTTGTTTTTTAAGCAAAAATGCCAAACATTTGATTCTTCCAGGTTCTCAAATGGGACAATGTCAATGAAATCTATTTGTATTTTAGACTGTTGGTCAGACAAAACAAGACATTTGATGACATCTGTTGTGGAAATTGATGTGTTAAAATGTCCATGTGCTTGTAATATAATCTGATTATAGAGTGAAACAAAAGTCTACCCATAGGCTGTTTTCTGGTTTTAAGAGACCAAACAATTAATCAGTGAATTGAGAAAATAATCAGCAGATGAATCAATAATGTTTAAAACCATTAGCTGCAGCCTCAATTACAGTAACCCATAACTTCTTCAATGTACATAATGGCATGTGAGTATTGTTTTAAAAAAATTCAAAAGCTGTTCTTGAAAGTGAGTTTATATAACAGCGGCCACAGTGGAAATTACAGAGTAATGCTACAACATAGCTTATGTTATTGTCTTGCTTTGCTGGCCTACATTGTGTTTCTAAACCATTGTAAGTAAATATTAGCAAGACTTTTGTGAAACGCTTACACCACATTTTTGTGCACTTACCTCCCCACAGATCAAGACTCAAGATAAAACACTAGAATAAGGCTGGGTAATCCAAAGATAGCAACCCTCCAAGGTTACAATGAGACAGGTCCCCTTAGTGCTCCGATCACCGAGTGGTAATAACACATGTGCCGACGGGAGACTTCTCTCCTTCAGTTGGGGGATTACACCTCGCATGTCAAGATCAAACTGTAAGTGGGCAAGGTGATGTCCTGGAGATGTGTAACACCTCAAGGCAGCACAGATTATTTAGGGCTCGAGATATATGTAGCTCTTATCGGCACGCTAAACCTTCCCTGACTTTCTGTTCATCATTTTTAGCTCTTCCCCTGACTGGCTCTTAACAGGAACTTTCCTTTTTTGATCAATAATGCAGCGTTTGCTTGTTAAGGTCGAGGCAGTAATAAAAGGCCATTATAAGATGTAAGGAGATGTAAGTGTTACCGGAAAAAAATGGAAGCTAAGCTCTTTGGGCAAGAAGGGGTGGAGTTAGAGAGAGGAGACGAGAGGGGGAAGAGACGCTAACCCAAAGAAAAAGATGGATGATGAAAGAGAGCAACACACACACACACACACAAGCATGCAGGGGACAGGAGGTGTTATTTTGCACTCGATCATAAGACTGTGCATTGGCCGCCGGCTTAGCCTAACTCTCCACAGACGCATCTGTTTATCTTCTGTTTCTGTCCCTTTATCCCTCCTTCCACCTCTTCACCACCATATGCATCTCTTTTATCTACCCTTTTCTGTCTCTGTTTGCCTGAATCCATCTTTACTCACTGTTCCTACTTCCATCGTGACAGCCTCTACAGCCTCATCCCTTTAGCAATCAATAACCGCATCCAAACACAGAAAAAAAAAAGTATTTTCAATGGATGTTCAAAGTGTCGAACGTGTTATTGAGATGTGGCAAATCTTTGAACCTAAAAGATCCTGTAAGTCATGTGAATCTGTCTGTCTACATCTCCTAATTTGTAACTGATAAAGATTTACCATAACAGGGGAAATAATTAAGGGATAATGGCATTTCCCTGGATTGACCTCATCAAACAGGATAACTGCTGCATATTGCTATAACCATCCTCTTATCAAAGCGAGTATATGATGTTGCCGTTGGCCTTTTCATCAATAACGGTATCAGCAGTCATGTTACCTTTGGCTCTCCCAATTATGAGTGTCAGCTTCAATTAGCTGAGACAACACACTTATTGATCAGAGTCCGCCGGCTGTTTGCACTCAGACGTCCTCGTCCTCAGAGGTCATTCGACAAGCATCACAGCATCCGGAATTAGATACTCCCACACACCTCAAGACAAATTTTGGCTCACAAATGTCACGCTCCCTGCCAGAAATGCAGCAGTGATGTTTAACATTTAGAGTACACTGTACAACATTTGGATGCACATGTCCTCATTTTTTCATTGATACATTTAGTGATTTAAGGCAAAATTGGCCGGTCCACCACTTTGATCTAAATGCAACAACTATTAGTTGGATTAAAGGGAAACTTTATACAGATGTTCCCTATTGGATGAATCCTCATGACTTTGGCGATTCCTTAAAGGGTAACTACTCCCTCAACTCCCTACTAGAACCGTCTCTCCCTGCATACTCAAAAAATGCAACAGAGAGGAGTGAGGGAGCGACTCTACAATACAAAATGCCCATTACCTGTTTCCAGAACCCAAACTGACATCTTCAAATTTCTTATTTTGTCTGACCAACAGTCCAAAACTCAAAGATATTCAATGTGCAGTGATGTGAAATAGAGGAAAAGCAGCAAATCCTCACATTGTGGAGGAAACAGACATTTTTTGCTTGATTTGACTTAAGCGATTTATATATTAAGGCAATTGTTGGATCGACTAAGTGAGTAAACAGGACTTTGGTCACGTGATAACTGGTGGTCGCACATGGGCGGATTATAATCCTGTCGTGACACCTTCTCTTAAATTTCATTTGCTGAATAAGGCTGTGGGATAAGGTTGAATGCTCCAGGACTGGCTAAGTAGATATGTGGACTTTGCGTAGAATATTTGCCAGAGCACCAATGAAGTTATCATCTCATCACCATCCCTTAAAAATGGCTGCATTTGTATAGCGCTTTCATCCAAAGCAGTTTACAATTCACCCATTCACACACACATCGATGGCAGCGAGCCATGTAAGGTGCTGACCACCTGTATGTGCAAACTTTTGCATTTCGTGACTCTCAAAACTGTCACAAACACACACACACGCACATGCTACCTTTCCTATCTCTCTCCAGAGGTCAGTAACATCCTGCAATCCTCTCTGGATCAATAGGTCATGTCATTATGCTGCTGGTGGAGTTTCAACCACGACCCAGCACAACCTCCCAGGACTATCTCTGCACACTAATGACCATAAGCCCACACATACACACACAAACACACACAACTTAAGGCCATACTTTGTCTGGCCGGAATATTTTTCTGTGGGAGTTTCAGACGGGTCATCCTGATGACCATGCATATGATAATGATGTGACAATAACCACTTGACACATTAGTTATGTCTCTCTAAAAGTATGTTCTTACAATGTATATGTCATTTCAGGTAACAGTCTTTGTCTGTTTACAGCATCGATTGTGGGAGATGAGAAAAGTAAAGGTGGTGGTTGACTACCGTGCTGAACCTCTATGGTCTTCTCACTATGAAACCTGCTTTTCTTTCTTTCTTGTCCATGTTTTGCAAGAAAGGTACATGAGGGGAGGAAGCAGAGACATTAAAATGGTCATGGACAGACGGCAGCAGCAGCGTGCGAGACAGAAGTCCTGCGTGATGCACCAGCCAAGGAATGTTTTGCTTTTTAAAAGGTGTTTCAGCCCCCTCTGTGGAGCAGCGTGAGGTTAGAGGGGTTTCTGCTGGGGGGAATCACCAGCCAGGCTGAACTAATGGCCCCTGACAGGGAGGAAAGAGGCTGAGAGGAGTTGAGAGAGGTTGAGAAGGGGTTGTCAGAGGGCGATGAGAGGCCAAAAAAGGGAGAGAGGGGTGGCCAGTTGGGAGATGTGGCTAGTGGATGGACGGGGCGGGCGGATGGATTGATGGAAAGATCGTGAGAGCGTGGAAAGTGGGATTGAGAGAGTGGAGAAACCAAGATGGAAGAAGGGATGGGTGGATGATAGAAACAAAGATCTGGTGGAAAGAGGAGCAGGAGAAGGAAGGTTTTTTGTGACAGACGGAGAGAGAGCGTAAGTGGTTAGACTGGCAGTTTGTTACCAGCGATGGGATAAGAGGATTTGCGTGGGAGAGAGACACTGGGAGAAAGTTTCAGTCATTGAAATTCCAAGACGGATTTTGCATCTCGCAGCGTCATGCCTCAGCGTGCCTGAAGAAACAGGACAGAAACCAGTCCACCCCGCTGTGCTTCTCAGTTTACTTGACTACATCTGGAGATGTTTGCCCGTAGTCTTACAGAACTGCTCTGCTTTTTAATCTTTCTCTCGCAGTCTTGTCTTTCAGTCACAACATGAAAATAAGCACATTATCAGGGGGCTTGTTGATGGTGCTGAGCAAGTCGTCGCTCACTGCTTGTATCTTTTGCTTCATGTGATTTTTTTTTCTTCTATTTCTCTGTTGCTGTGTTCATAAGCCCCCCTCTCTCTAGTTCGGCTGTATGCAGATTTCATTTTCATTGTGTTCGACTGTCAGCTCTGATGACACAGCGACCTCTGATCTGCCTCTAGACCTAAGGGACATTATACTGCATGTTTGTGTGCGTTGGTAGGGGTAGCGCATGTCTATCCTTTGAAACGTGTGGTTGTTTGTGTATGTGTGACACTCAAGTCTGTTTCTTGTCACATCAATCACTGTGTTGCTGTGTCAGCTGAACTAGCTCTCTCTCTGTGTCCTCTTGAACCACCACGCTTGAGGAATTAAGCAGTTGGGTTTGTAACGTTTTGATACGTTGTTGGTATTCATTATATTTACCAACTCTTTAAGTTCTGAATCCATTCAGAAATGAGTAGAGGGCTTGGGAAGTCATCATATAGGCTAACATCATGCCACCCTGATCCGCCATATTTGATGGTAGGTCGCACTGAGCTGCACAGTACTGTTTTGTGCTTGTGTTCAACATCTATTATATGACATGGCTTGCCCTCTTGTTGGCTCGCTAACACTAAAATGTCAATTAAAATGAGTTGATCTGCATTATTGATTCAGCCAGGCCAGCTAAACAGCAGCAGTTGAAAGTGGGATACATACATGTGAAACACTGTTCACAACCCTCTTAATTGTTTGTGTCTTCTGGTGAATTCTGGATTACAAGTAACACGTCAAGTTATCTCAAGAAACGGCCATCTTCAAAATTTGAGTCGTGCCGTTATGATATTAAAATATAATCGGCCAACAATCCCTTGTAATGCTGATGTTACACAATGTCATCCGTATCTCGACATCCTTTGTCAGTTCGTCCCACTGTGTTACCTCCTTTTGTGGTCCTTCACTGGACACTGGTCCATTAAAAATCTGTTGTGAACTGTACCCAAATAGAGCACAGATAACTGGGTGATATGGATAATATCATCCATGATATATAACATTTTATTTTACAGTATCAATATATTAATATAATATATTTTGATATACTTATTTTTTGGGAAATTTTAATGAGAAAATGTGTTTATAGATAAACTAGCAAGTGGGAAAGTCTGTTTTGCAGGATTAAATACTTGACAAAATAATGTTGCCACTAAGCAATCCTGCTCAATGATTTGCAATGAGCAAATACATCGAAAGACATCAAAGAAACGTTATGGAAAAATCTGTGAAGGCAGACGAATTTCAATTGTTTTTTTTTTTTAACCCCACCAGTGCCTGTATTATTTACTCCATATGTAAACAAACACCATCAGCCTACCACTATGGCAGAGGAATTAATTACAGCTGAATTTCCTGGAATGCAGCGGACATGACGCTAATTAACAAGCCCTGCAGTATATCAACCAGCCTTGCTTCCATTACCAAACACAAAATGGTTAATATCAATTTTGTAGACAAGCGCATACCTTTTATAAATTATGCCATCTTATTTATGACATGTTTTACAGTACATGACACTGCGGTGACGCTGATTTTAGGTTTGTTTTTATGTTGTCCACAGTCGTGATTCATCCTGAAGGACATCAGTATGATAAAAAAACGGATGTGGTCAAGCGATGTGTGTTTGTGTTTATGCTCCGGCATGTACTCTGTCCATCAGCCATCCTGAAGTGTTTATACTCTATGTCTTGTATTTCATCCCCTGTCATTATCTGCGCTTTCCTCAGAAGCAGATAGAGCTGTAGAGAGCTGTGAGAAGGATTGCCAGCTGTAAGGCTGCAGGCAAAGATCTTTGTCACTCAGTCCCCTGTCGTCGTCTCTTTATGTATCTCTCAGTCTCTGTCTTTTCCCTTCAACTCCCTCCCTCTCACTATCTGTTTCTCTGTCTTCTTGCTATTGTTCAAAGAGATGAATAGGAATCCCCAAAAGCAGCAGTCAACATTTATTAGAAATGGTATTGTAAGCCCAAAAAAAATCCCAAAAGGAAGCCTCGTATGTTCTTTTTTCTTGGTATGTTTCCATTCTCGTTTTTTCCTCACTTCTCACATATGCTGTCATTGGAGAACCAATTGTACATGCCAACTTACCAATAATCAGACATCTTTAAAGTCCTTTCCTTGTTGCAGTGGCTCATGTAGGGATCACAGATAAAGTCGCCTGTTGTCATTTTATATTACTTTCAAAAAATGGAACCACAGTAACCTACATTATACACGGAAATAGAAAATGAATGCAGGATCTCTACAAAATTAGTGCTGCTGTTCTAGGAAACAATGACAGGGCTTGGCAGTGATAAAATCTTATATTGCTGTGGTCGACAGCCACTTATAGTATGATAATCCACTCTGCTCTATAATATATTGTCTTGAACAAAAATATAGCTTCGACCTCATGTTATCACTGCTTTTGTTCAACTGTGAAACTGAAAAAATGAAACTTGATGCCAAGTCAGTGCTCCTGCCTTAAAAGCTTGGTACCTTCACATCTAAGCACTGATATGAGACGAAGCGGTAGTAGATTATTGACAGAGTTATCTCTGCCCGACTAAATCCCCTTTCAAGCAGCTAATATTGACCTACAAAAAGGCAAACTGACTACAAATGAGCGCTTATGCTCTTGCAAATACGACATGCTCTGAAATCATTGGCTGCCCGTGTTCATTTTGCTGATGTGTCCTGAAGCGAGACTTGATGTGTCTCTACCACCTCTGGGGTTAAAAAGGTAGACACACATACTGTATACCTGTCTGTTTCAGGCCCGTCACCAAACCTGTGAACATCACCTCACTTCCAAATATACACAACAGCAGACAACATTTATAGCAAAGCTGTGACAAAGCTGCCAAGAGATCTTGATAATTAAGTCTCCAAAGAAGGCTTCCTCCTCTGCAGAGACAACCTCCAAAATAAAAGTCACCCCCCCCCCCCCCCCCCCCCCCAAATAACAAGAACACCTGGTGAATTAGAGGCTAGAATTGGAAATGTGACGGCATCATCACTGGTAACATGGAAGGCATGAAGGCATGTGATGTTTGTTAATTCCCACAGATGGTAAAAATGTAACCAACAGTTCAACTGTCTGTTTTGTTTTGCCTTGTAAAGCCCCCCTCATAAATAACTTATTTTAGCATCTATTTTTAGTCTTTCTCTTTATTTTACTCATTTCCCCCATTACTGTTTTTCTTAACTTGTTTTTGTTTTTATTTTTTCCACTGATGGACTTGTTTCTCATGTTCTTCAGGCTGTTTTTGTTTTCCTCCTCCAACATCTTTCTGTGACTTTTCCTCTCCTTTCCATCCCTTTTCACTTTCACTTTTTATACCCAGCACTTCTTTATCATATCCACATTCTTCATCTTCTTCTTCGTCACATTTGCACTGTTATTAGTCATTCCTAACATTGTGATGTAGATAGTGAAGCTTATTCTGCTGTTTCTGTGTCACTTCATAAGAGAGCCAGCTAAAAGCCTGAAATACATGTAGGAATGTCTCCACTCTGCCCCATGTGGGTACGATAGTGAGTCAGATCCTGACACCTTTTTAAAAACTCAGTTCCTTTTAATATGCACTTTTCAGAATTTTACATTTTATATGTTTTTTTTTCTCACATTAGGGATTAGTAAACAACTTTGGGCATCAATTCCTATTTGATCCGTCTTCCTCCTGTCTCGTTTTTTGTATTCTCACCATCTGTCTCTCAGATGTACTTCATACAGCATCCCCGCAAGCCCTGGTTCCTCCTTCCTTTGTGAAGGACTTTTGCTTCAACAAAATATTCACTACTTTGGGGGAAAGAATAAGAACACGGCAAGCCCCGATATGCTTCTAAAAATAACCCAGTCATGCTGATGAGCTGCGTGTGATGCAGAGGATTTGACTGTACATGTGTGCATATGCGTGTCCTATATGTGCATGTATGTGGCCTATGTGTGGATGAACATGTGTCAAAGCATATGCGTGTGCATGTGGATAATCTGCAGGTGTGTATGTGTAGAACCAACACACAGGAATTTACAGTGCCAAGTTGACATTGCTGCAGAGACATACTGAAGAAATGGGAACTTTGCCTTCATGTAACCTTGTAAGTAGCTTTGTTGTCTCCCTTTGGCATTCTTACCATCTGCTGTACAGGGCATTGTGTTTCACCCTGTAGAAAGGGCATGATGCTTTTCACATATAAGCCGGGGTCCATTCTGTTTTCATTAGCTAACCACTTTTTCAAAAACAGCAAGTAACATAACTTCAAAATTTGAATTCTAACCATAGAATTATCCTAACACACCAATACACTTAACACTTTTTATGCGTACTGATAAAACCTATATATTCTGTCTTTACACATATTTGATTGGTCAGTAATTTTGCTGCATTAAGCAATTTTTGACTAGTAGGGCTGAAAGTAGACTCAAAGCCTATCAAAATAATGACTTAAACCTCCAGCAGAAACCACGACATGGGCTTCCCATTGGAGTTGCGTTGCTCTACACCTGTCGACCGTTATTCTTGCCTTTCTTCACCGGCCACTGGTTCACTTTGGCTATTTTGTGCTGAGCAGGAAGCATTTAGTTTCTGTGTGTGGGGACTGTGGGCACAAATATATGACATCATTACAGAGGGTTTGAGTGGATTTGATGAGAAGATTAATTTTCTTTGTTCAACACCAGTGACCAGTTAAAAAGCACTGGGGATAGCTGCAAGGAGAGAGATTTCCAGATTGTGGATGCCAGGTGGAGACACAAGCTACTGTATGTGCAACCGTATGATGGTCGGCACACTATTATGATAAATACTTTGCTTGGTCTGTTGACTAGTTCATAAATATTGATGATAAGCAGGAGGAGGATGCTTCCTGAATCCAAGCTGGCGAGGCAAAAGATTTCCAAGATGAGGATGGCAGGTGGGAATGCAAACCAGGTTTGCTGAGTCGACATACTATTATAATTAGTATCTTCAGTATTCTCATAAATATTCATGTGTCGGGGCAGGTGTACTGGAGGAGACATCAGAAACTTTCTCAGGGCCCAGTGGAGCCAAGCTGCCCAGCTCCATTACACTGGGCGTGAACCAGCCTGATGGGTGCTGGTGGTAGGGAGGGTGTGCACCTGCACACACATTCATCATTCATGCACACATACAAGGCACAAGAAAATCTGAGGGATACACACAATTTACTGTCCAGACTCTGAGATGCAGACAAGCAGTCAGAAGGATACACACACTGAACTTCTGTGTGTGTGTGTGTGTGTGTGTGTGTGTGTGTGTGTTAAAAGGTCAGTCAAGGAGGCAACTCATCCCTGTTTATCGCCATGCTGCACCTTGTCTCTGCAAACACACAAACATGCAGGTGCACTTATGAATTGCATTTTGTACATGCATGGCCTCCTTTAACACACATAGTGTAGGCACATAAATGCAGTGTGTATATGTGTATCCGTTGAATACATCGTCTTTTTTATCAGTGGGAAGTTAGTCCCTCCAGTACTACTTTAATCCATTGGTGCCATTCTCACAAACATCTTAATATCTACACAGCCTGACTTACACTTCAATGGAAATATTGATGTTAATATTCAAATGCAAAATGTTGTACAAATTTCAGGGCTAAATTTCTGAGTAACATATTTCTTCTTCTCTCTAAAAGAAATGTTAAGCTATTTATTTTCTATGATGTGAGGTGAAACCCTTTTATTAATGGTTCTCAGCACTACACTGTTGGGGGCTATTGCTTTTAGAAAAGGTTACTCACACTGTTGTACTGAAAGGAAATGCCATTTTTAAATACATTTTATTTGTAAGGATGATTTACTGATATGGCACACCCTTCCTCTAAACGGTCTTTAAATGGCAGCTAAGCTCAAACTGTTTGTAGCGGTATGAAAACCCGGATGAATAATCTTGACGCATGGTGCAGCGAACCAATCATTATGACAATTGAACAGGGTCTTGATCATCCTTAAGGCTCTCATTTTGTAATAATGACCTGCGTGCTGTACATTATCCCACTGATAACATTGCTACCCACCATTAATCATTTAGCATGAAATGAATCATTTTGAATTTAATAAATTTATACCATTCTGCAAAGATGAACTGTCTGCTGTGATGTCTTTTGGCCCAAAGCGTCAAAGGTTAAAATAATGTATATCTACTTTGGAACTGAACAGTTAATATATAATGGCCGTGGGGGTGATACTGACATACACTGCGGGTCTAGAGAAGCATAACGTATACATACCTTGGATACAGGAATGAACAGCCACAACATTTTCTTGCCTTTTGTGAGATAAGAAATAGATTCCCTTATTAGTTCACCAGATTCCAAGGGTTTCTTGTACCAGGAAGTAGCCTTGGCCTCGCCTGCTGATTAGCTTTCATTTCATTAAAAAGGTATATCTATTAAAAATGTCTGTCCACTCAAAAATGTGGAGTATTGTGATGAAGGCCAGTGAAACGGGATAAAATGTTAATATTTTTGTTTAAACAAATGTATGAATAAATGATATAAATGTATTTTTAACCAGAAGCAGAGCTGTGCTGTACTTTCCTATTTATTGTAAGTGGATTAAAGTGATTCAATATTTTTACAGTGTCAGCAAAAGCCTTGACATTAAATTAAAATGGTACAATGGTGTATGATAGCAATGTATTACATAGACACCCATGCTGGCGGCTACACAAACTGCCTGTCACAGTAGGCTATTCACAACACAGTAAACACACACACAAATCCTTGAAAAGACTTTTACTGAAACATATTTCCTTCGCCTTCAAGTGAACATTTGTGGTCTTTCGCTGGAAGATGTTATCTTTGGGGAAATACAAACACACAAACACACATTTGTCTCGCTGACATGTCGAAGGCGGTAGTCCGGCTGAAATCATGCTCACCCAAGGGCATCTCCTTCCAGATGTCGTGTTTGTGTGACCCCTGGATATTGTTGTGTGTGTGTGTATGTCAGTGTCTGTGTGCCAGAGATACAGGCGGCGTTGCTCACATGGAATAAAAAAGAAACAGCTCACATATAGATGTTGCGACACCCTCACCCACCCATCTGTCATATACACGGTATATTTTAAAGTCAAATAATTTTCAGTTTGTGGAAGGACCATATGAGCACTTTGATCAATGCAGGGCTTCCCTAACCTTTAAGCTCAGCCTATTTTAGGTGTGTGTGATGAATTAATTTCAAAACACACCTCATGTGTCCCCTCAACTCTACACTTAATGCATCGAGTAATGTGTGCTTACATTAGAGCTGCTTCTCTCCTCTTATCCCTTCTCACATCTCCTTCACAATAAGTGTATTTCCAGCGTGAATTCCTCCTCTCTATAATTCAATATTTAATGCCAAACTGAATTAAACATGCTGAATTCAATATTCATTTCAAGTGATTTTTGGTAGGACATTTTTTTTTTTGGGCAACCTTATCCCATGTGGGATCTCCAGCTATCAGACATAGAATTTTAGCTCTTTCTGCTATCAGTCGTCATCAATTATTTGTGCTTTACTTAAAATCTCTCCTTTTACCTTCGTTCAGTGTATAACAGAGTAACTACAGAAGCTGTTGGCTGACATCCATCAAGGTGGCAGCTGTTCTTCTGGGGTCCAAATAATCTTCAGGAAACGTTTGACAGACGCTGCAGGTGGGGGAAATAAAACAGGAGCTCTCTAATCATGGAGCTGTGTTTATGAAAAAAAGAGTTTCAGAAAATGCCATCAAAGTAAATGTTCCCTAATTAGCAAGACTGCAGCTTTCTAAATGACGTGCTTGTGTTACGTTTGAGCTGGGCTGTGTGTGTGTGTGTGTGTGTGTGTGTGTGTGTGTGTGTGTAATGTATCTCGGTAAAGTTTCAAATCAAGTGAGCTTAGACAACATACATGTCTGGTATCCATGTCCTGGATCGATGAGGCCGAGATCCATTGATTAATCCTGGATGACCAGGGGGCCCGTGGGGGTCCGGGCAGGGTTGACTGCATCTTTACCACTTTCCTGACAGTTCTGTTTGTGAGAGAGTGTGTGTGTACGAACATTAACTACATGTGCTTCAGTGCTGATTTACACTATAAAGCACAGATGTCCCACATTTCTGAATCCAGAAATACAATACAATATCACTGTAATGTGCACCTCGACACCAATGACCCTGTGGCCTCATCTCCTTTTGGCTTTGGATCGCTGATGCTTGTACACTACAGAATTGTTCAGCACCTCTGTGAATGTCGAGTTGTAAATATGAAAAACGTTATCGATGCAGCTCAGATCAGCCTGCATGTTGACAGGGAAGTTTAGAAGTAAATCTGTAAAACCCACACACTTCCAGACAGAGCATGCTCAAAGTGGGGATTTCCCTGTTATTGATAAGATGCCCTACAGATGATCTTCTGCTGTGTAGCAGCTGTAACCCCAAACATCATAGCTGTTAAATCTCTGCTTCCTTAACTACATAAACTGAGAAAATCAGATTTCTCTGAGCAGCGAGGTTTCCAGCCGACGACATAATGCAGGTGACAAACCATATAACACTCCCACTTAGCGCAGAATTGCAGTTGTCAACACCGGCAAACACACACTTAATTGTCGGTGGCGCACATAAATACGTATGTGCATGTGCTCTCTCTGTGACACACACATATCATAAATCCGCTATATTACGCACATATGCGGCTGTCACATATAAGAAATGCACCTTAAACAGCACACACACACACACACACGCACACACCAATCAGTCACTTACATTGAAGCGGCGCCCTGCCACTTGCTCCACAATGGTATTACAGTGGCTCTCAGCCTGTTATGATCTCATTCCAAAAGCATTCAGCAGTGCCACAAAGCAATTCCAAACACATTTCCAAAACACATTTTGCAGCGCCACAAAGTGTTACATCCATCACTGGGGGAATAAGGCGTAATGACCGACAGACACTGTAATAGTTGATTCTCCTGCCAAGGAAATGTGTGTGTGTGTGAGGGAAAGTGTGTGTGAGAGAGAGTTTGTCTTTCTGTGTGACAGTGTATGCGTGCATGGGTGTGTCCATGTGTGTGTTTTCTGTGTTTCAGAGAGAGGGATCTCAGTAGATCCATTGTGCTAAAGTCAGGATGATCTCTGCCTGCCCTAATGCTCATATATATTTAATGAAATGGCGAGGGAATAAATTATACATCTCTACCTCTTTCACCTTCCCTTTCTCACTTCCTCTCCTCTGCTCTCTCTTCTTACAACCACCCCCCATCAACCTTTGTCCTTTTTCTCACCCCTCCCCCTTCGTCTTCCTCATCTATCCACTTCACATGAAGATCTCTTCTCATATCCGTCTTTTCTATCATACTGTGTCTCTTTTACCTCAACTCCTGCCTCATAGTTAGTTACAGTAGGTTGTTAGTTAGTTATTAATATATATGCACTTGTCACATGTCTGTCTAAGCTCTGCATTTTCTTGTTTGCACTGAGAAAAGAAGTGAAGGATCATTGGAGATGTTGGCAATGCTTTGTAAAAAATTATGGAAATGGCGAGACAGGGCGAGAGACATAGAGGCAGACTCGGAGAGAGAGAGTGGCACCAGCAAAGATGAAACAGACAAACTGATCAAAGAATCTGAAGAGACAGAAATATATAACCAGAATGAAAAAAAGAGCACTAACGTTTGTCAGGAGGAAAAGAGTAGAGGTAAATCATGAGAAAAGTGTGTGTAAGAGGAAGAAAATGGTGTGTAAATATTTGTGTGTGACTGTGTGTCAGAGATAAAATAGTGAGCGAGGCAGCAGACGGGAAGATGAGAGACAGAGAGGAGATGTGGGCTGCCAGTCAAAGTGCATATACTGTATAATAGTGGACAACTCCAAAATGTTGTTAACCTCACTGTAACCCTGCTTTCAGCCTCCTCAACTGTAAGTGTGTTTATGTGTGAATGGTGCACATAGAAATGTGTGTGTGTGGACATGAGTACTGTAGGTGTGGCATCGCAAAACTCTGCTTTGTACTTTTGTCTCGCTTTTTGTACCTGGATTTGTATATTTACACACACACACACACATATATATAGTTGGTGCGTGTGGTGCAGCAGGCTGCCAAGAGGGAGCTTCAAAACCTTTCACACACACACACACACACTCACACTCACACATACACACACACACACAGATGCTGCCTTTCCTCTGATCTTTTGATACATCCCGTAAGAGGAAGAGAAAACAAAAGAATAGACGTGCAATTAGTGTAGTCAGTGCAATTTCAGCATCCACACTACTAGCCTCTCTCCTTGATCATGCAAAAGAAAATAGAGCGTATTAGAGTTTTGAGTCCGTATTCCATTTTAATGGGGATTGTTATTAAGTTGTATTTTATCACATGTCCAGTGTGATAGAATATCGTCAATGCGAATGTAGTACAATAAAGTACAACGGGATAGAGTTGGACAGAGTAGAGTTGGTTGAGACTCAAGATGAACTACATTAAGAGAAGGACAAAACCAGATGAGGAAATAAGAGGACATGAGTACCAGAAGGAGAGAGCAGAAAGAACTGATGTGAAGTGAAGAGGGGTGTCACTCCGCATATCGTCTCTTTCTGTCTGTTTTTGTTTGTTGAGTCTGTGTCATTGTGAGAGGGTCACATTCCTGCATCCCGTTTCAACCACTTGGGTGTTTTTCAGTAACAGTCCAGAGGAAAATCTGCTGTGTCACAGGATAATATGTGATAGCTGCGTCTCTCCCAGGCTGACAGACAGACAGGCTGGTGTGCAGAAAGACAAGATAAGCAGAGAGAGAGAGACACGTCTGTCCTGTCAAGGTTGGCTGGTACATTGAGACATTAAGCTGCAACTGTCCGTCGTAGCTTATGTAAATGTCCATAATGTTTCTAAAATACTGCTTTAGTTGAATGTGATTTGGCTCTGAGCAGGATAAAGCATCATGTTATAGGATAAAAGTGCTGGTGTATTCCTATAAAGGCACTCATTTCTATTATCTCCTGGTGTGGCGGCATCTAGAAGCTGCTCGATGCCGACTTGGATCCAAATTCTCCATTTTTTATCTATCTACCTAATATTATCATTCTATTTCTACTGTCGTGTCATTTTACTATTGTCCAGTGAAATGTCTAACATGTCTGTCCATTCCCCCTCTGTTGCTCTTCCTCTGGGTTCTGGGTGGGACTGGGTCTAAAGATGGAGGGTGTGGTATGCTTTACAGATTGTGGAACCTTCTTGATGTTGAGCTGTGATTATTTCAATTCAGATACAGTGTTTTGGCTAGTTTGCAACAAAACGGCGTCAGTGAGCTGACACAATGATTTGCATGTACAGCCAGTTCGCCAAAGGTGACGGCCGAATTGTAGCTTCAGAGACAAAATCATTGGTTGTCAGTTAGAGTAGTATGGGAAAAGAGACCAAGACAGAGCAGAGAAAGCATTAATGTTGTTCTGCTGTGGCTCTCTAGAAAGTTTAACGCCACTTGTGTAATACAGCCAGCTGTGTGCTGATCCACTTACATGATTGACCACCTGCAGGGTTTCTCCAGCCCGTGATTGGCTGCTCGGCACCACCTTCCAATCAACGCCAAGCTGGCCGGTTTAACTTTCCTAAGGATGTTATTTGGTGGCTTGTGTGCTCGGTTAAACAGCTGCTTTCCCTAAATGGATGCTGACAGTGATTCAATTATATGTGAGTAACTGTGTTGCATGGCAGCAATTATCTTTTATTTGTCAAAATGACAAATAGCATTTTGATTATCCTTAAACATGCAAGTGTGATACTGAAAAGTTTTAATGTGTCCCATTGGACAGAAAGAAAGACACTCAGGTAGATAGAGAGGCTAACATTGTATTACTGTCCTCCTCATGAAAAGAGACAGATTGACAAATCAACTAAACCCACAGCCAGTTCAAAAGTGCGGTGTCCTATCGGAGAAATCATATTACTGTCCCTCTCAGAAAGAGACTGACAGATGGACTGAGACAGACTGCCGGAAATAACAGAAAAGAAACCAAGTCATCAGTCCTGCGGCAAGATGAGAGTGAAGAGGAGGAATGACGAAGCAGTCGAGGGTTATAAGATGCTTAAGGAGAAAAGGTTTTTTTTTTCTTTCTTTGACATTTCTTTGCTGAAAATGTTTGTGGAAGGTGTGTTTGTTTTCCTTGAGTCTAAAAAACAATATTAAATGTATTCTCTATCTCATACATAAACCACACTTGATATTCTACATCCGCCTGTGGTCAGTCTGCAAACATGAGATTCTTAGGCATGGACACTTGACAGCATACTCTGAGATTTTCCTGCTGATGACTTAAGAAACTCACTGCTCATAGGAACTCCCTCCACCCCATCTCACTGTAAACTGCTCTTTGGCTATTGATGGCTGCAGATGTAAATATCAAAGTGCTGTGTGATGACTGCTGTGGCTGAGTCTGAGCTGATTGGGATGGCAAACATTGACCCAAAACCCCAATTACCTCCCGCTGCTGAGTTGGAGAATTCCTCTCTGCAGTTCTGTAAATCTTTATCTAATCCAGCCAACATGTCGTGTGTTTATGCCTGTGTGTGATTCTGTGTGTGTGCTGGACTTTGGGAGTGTGTCTAACCACATTTTTCTGCCTATTTAGGGAAGGTATGTGCAAGTGTGTGACAGCAGCTCCATCACCTTTCATTACTGTCATCATTAAGAGAGCGAGATGTGAACGGATGTAGGAAGTCTGGACACAAACTGCATTAGAAACACTCGGGGAGGCTGGGGCTGAGAAGGAAAAGACACACTGGCACGGTAGACGCTGGTCCCCTGGACCCCCGCTGTGTTCAGTTTGTCATCCAAATCAGAGAACCAGGTTTGAGCTTTCATATGCTGTTACAGCCATTGATGCCCAGAATAATTGATGTGCATGGAAGCTAATTCATGTTTACAGAAGCTTACTCAGGAATAAACCTGTAATAACTGACTTTTTAGCCTCTTTGGGGAAGCAGAAGCAAGCTGTAAGCACAACACAAGTTGATATGGCGGATGTGTTGGCAAAGAGTTGCCAGTTTATACATCCAGCAGATACGGGGCAACATTAGCATTCATTTGGAGTTGTGTTTCTTCCCACCTTGTGAATATAAGTCCAATACTCACTCTCCTCATCTGGTGTGTCTACACAGAAAGCGTTTTAGCCGTAGTCGTCCGTCTTTTGCCTGATTATTTTTGACAGTTATTAATTAGAGCATCTTTAATCACTATACCAAAAATGTGCTAAACAAAATGTTCAAAATTGCACAGGGTGACTTGCTCAGGCCTTGAAATTTGGTTGTGTGCTGTTTTGCATAAATAACCCTCCCGACAAGCAGTATAATCTCAGCAGTGGGACTTCAGTGTTAGATAGACAGCTCATCAAGATATGTGACAAGTGATAGGGATAGAGTATGATTGACTGAGGAGAAAGGGGTGGGACAGTCTATACACTTCGCTCTCAGGGTCAAAATGTCCCTTTGGCATCTGTAAAATCTGCACACTCCTTTCTAAAAAAGCAAAAGCATCCATAATAGGAGACGAACAGAGCATGACATACCCCACTTTCCTCTTGGTTTCCAACTTGAGTGAGAAATACCGAATTACAAAGGCGATGGGGTATATAGAGAGAGTGGAACAGAGCAACAGAAATGTGTGAAAGAGCATGGGAGATTGTTAAGGGAGATGTGAATAGAGGAGAGAGGGTGAGAATTGGTGAGAATGACATGGGGAAAATGGGACATTATGATGAGAGATGGAGAGAGAGCGAGAGAGGCGGTGAGGTGAACCAGTGGCATGTGAAGTAGTGACTACAATCACAGTCTTTGATTCCCTTGCTCCGTTGCTCTTTTTCTCGGTTTCTTTTGACTATCCAACTAAAAACAAACCAGACTGAGATGGAGAGAGACGCACAAAGAGACTGTGAATAAAAAATGGAGGTGATGCAAATGTGTGTGTAAGTCAGAGGTAAGGAAGAGGCAAACAGAGTGAGACAAAAATGTCAACCAAAACATGTAATTATAATGACCAATAATGCTGACGTGACTGCGTTCTGTAGCAGCACTCCAGTTTTGCTTTCCCTGCTTTTCAAGTTTAGCGATCAAAGTCATCGGCTTCCTCTCTGAATGGATAGAGGTACAGGAGATGTGTACGGGTGGCTTGTAGCTTTGAGGAGAGCCAGGACAGGGGTGTTAGGACAGAGGTGTAAATAAGTGAAGAGGGGAGTGGGGGTGGGGAGAGACGGCAGGGGAGCGAGGGAGTAGAGATGAAAGGGAGGGAGTGAGATGAGGCTGGGGAACGATCCAGAGACAGCGGTGGAGCACCTTTGATTGAGAGTTGAAAAAAGATGTGTCACTTCCACGTTAACATCGTGTTAAAGTGCTTTTTATTTTCCTTTTTAATTGGCATCTTACAGTACTTGGTACCAAGCCCTTGTTGCTCTTGTCTTGTCTTGCTAGCACTCTGACATCTTTCTTTCTTTCTTTATTTTTTATTTCTTCTAAAGTTTTCTCTTGAAGAAGTTTGTCTTTGTGGGGTGATGCTATTTTTTGCCCTTTCAGCCAGAAATGCTATGATGCTCAGCTATGACTACCCATGTCTGCACTGTTTATTTCAACAAAGCTCCTGTTGCTGCTGCTGGAAGCATAAACCACACTGCTTCATGTTTGCTCGAGGAATTTCCCAGCAAAGACGTGTGGAACAGCAGATGTAAAAGCTTTAGTGAACTGGGTACAACTTGAATTGCTAGCGTTTGATACTGCATCAATTGGCAAAACTGGCATTCGTTTATCGTTAATGAAAATGTCAGTGATTATTAATTAAAGACTTGTTGGCGGCGGCACAAGTGACCTGACCTTATCGAAACACATGACATTTTTCAAAAAGAATTCTTTTACACCTTTCTTAACCAAAGAGGGGGTTTAGCAAATAGTTGGTGAGGGAGTTGGTGCTTCCTCACACCTTGTGTCTCCGGTTATGGATAAGAGATAGGGATATGAAAGAATAAAAATATAATGAATTGAGGAAGCCAGAGAGGACAAAACGAAAGAAATGTGTGGGCAGAAGAAGAGAAAAGTGGATTTTATAGAGTAGAATAAGGTGAGCGAAAAAGTTGAGACAACTTAAGTGTACTTTATCAACTGAGTCCGAAAGAGGATATGTGTGAAGAGAGAAATTAAGTTTTATATATAGTCTATTTATATATATATAGAGTATTTAAAAGCCCCACAGATAGAAAACATAAAAACGCAGAGAAGATGGACAAAAGGAATATACTAATCCCAATACAATAAGTCAATTGATGGTTTACTGAAAGTACTTTTGTGGGGTGAATGGGGGCCGGGGCTGAGCAGTCAGGCTCATGGAAAGACTCAAAGAAAGAGTTGGTCACACTGTCAACTTCCCAAACGTCTCTGTCTTTGCATCTATTTTTGTATTTTAGTCAGACTTCTCCTGCACAGAGAGAAGTCACATCTGATACATATACAATGTGGTCTCATTTGCGATGGTAATGTTTTTCCAGTTTCAAAGTTTTGATTGTTAATGAGCCCGCGTTTTTTTAGTTTGTTTTCTGCTTGTGGATATGTAACTAATGAGCCAGCGTTCGGCTTTAAATCCTCATTTTTTCACTATTTCTATATATCACTTTTTCTTGATATTCAAAGATGACTTTGCTTAATGAACTGTAGGAAGGTTTCACCAACTTTTCATATCTGTCATATATGTCCCCAAACTTTTCTTCCTGTTTCATCATACCATCATCACATTAAGAAGTTGTCATCATCACATTAGACCTCTTTCACTGTCTATCCATCCTTTTCTTCCTTTCTCTCTACCCCTCCGTTCATCCCTTCCTTTACTTCTTTGCATCGCCTTATAGATATTTTATATTGATCTCAGTATTACCCCTCTGCACTATACTTCGATCCATTCATCCTCCCTCAAATTCTCTCTATCACTGCCTCATTTCCATCATCCCTCATTTTCTTCTTCCCTCTTTCCACCTTCTTTTTCCTCTTGTTCTTGCCCTAGACTACTCCCACCCACAGATTATTTTAGTAACATCCCTCTTTCTCCTCCCTCCCTCCCTCCCTCCTTCCCCCATTTATTCTTCCCCTCCCTCCTTCCCTCCCATCCCATTATATTAATAGGCTGTTGAGAGTATGTGATTTCAGCAGTAGCTCTTTCTATTAGCCAACACTGCATTAGTGCATTAAGTCTGTGTGCACACTGCCGCTTGTTGCTCAGTTGGACACATTAACAGCATAATGGCAGACTGCTAGCTGCATTCATATGCTCTCATGTACAGGTATTAGCATGTGCACACACACACACACACACACACACATACACACACACACACACACACACACACACAAAGAGTTAATTATGTTGTCAGATAAACATCCAGGCATGCACATACTAAAATACATCCACGTACACACACATGAAACTAGTGAAAGCACAAAGGGAAACTAATAATTGATATTGACGCAGAGTCCAGTCTCATAAAAAAAAAAAGATTGAGCTAAATCAATGAAGGGGATCAAGCTTTTTGTAGTTGTTTATGTGTGTGTGTGCTCATACAAAGACTTGTGAGTCAGTTTGTGTCAGGTGGATTGGAAGACACCGGGGGGGGGTATTCAGAAATGATATTGCGTTCTCTCGGCAGGTCTGTGCACGTGCGGGCGTCGGTGCGTTCTCCCCTAAAAATAAAATGATACCGCTTCCCTGGAGACCATATGGTACAGATAATGAGCCGGTCCTCCACCGCTCTCGCCTGTGCTCTCTCCCCGGCGGGCTGAAAGAACGTCTCACTCTTTTAATGGAGTGAAGTTAGCATTTGGAAACTTTAAAGTGGGGAAATATTGTATCCTTTTCCCCTTAACCTTGTCTTTAAAGGCACAAGCAGATGGATTCATGAACTGTAACACCTGTTACTCTGTGTGAGCACAATTACCTGACATTAGAGTGCAATTAGCTTCTGGGTTTGAACTCACATCGTGCTAGAGCCAATGACTGTTGACCAACTTCCTGAGTGATTAAGTTAACAAAGACCAAACTCACAGAGTGCTTACGTACATAACTATAATGACTTTCTCTTTTATTGTAACTTGTTTTGATGCTTTTTTTAAAAATCACTCCAATTTAGCAATTTAGCTGACTCAAGGTCAAATTTTCTTCCTGATATTCAGCAAAACTCAGTTGATGTTTCCCGACAATTACTCTTCATTTACTTTTCTGTCACCTCCAATAGGAACAGCACAGCTACCATTTGAACTAGTCAGTTTCTATTTGACTATGTTAACCTGTTGGTGGGCCTGCCTGAACGGCCATTTAGCAATGCTTGGAGCACAGGAAATAGATGAGGGTAATGTCTCACCATCTGCTGCGCTGTTGTTTCAACCCTGAAACAATTGTTGAAATGTCACAATACATATGTGCTTTTTCCTGCTTTGCGGAGACACAGGGCCCGCTGTGGCAACAAGCTGCTTGATTCTCAAAATTGGAATTGCTTTAATCAGCAATACAGTAAACATTCAGGGATTTCTTCATATCAACAGGGGGGGGGGGGCAGCTACTGGTACATATGATACAAGAAAAGGAAAGATCACATTTTACAGGGACTGTGTACACTATAGATGTGTATGTGTATACAGATCACAATCACCTGTATCTAATGGTTTCCAATTGAGCGTTCGCTAAGGCCCGCCACCTTTAGTTACTGTTGCTCTGTCAGGGTTTCCGTTTTAACAACATAGGACATACAGTCTTCACCTTCATACAGATGTAAACAAAAGCAGGTTTATCATTTCCGGACTTAATTAGCAGATTTTATCAGCTGTGGTTAGCTAGCATAAGCTAATGCTAGGTATGGTGGACAGTTGCTGCTTGGGGGAGTGAAACGTCAATTACAATTACAATAACCATGTGATAAATTCGTAAGCAGATCAAATCTAATCTCACAATTGGCAGTGAGTCATCGTGACCCTTTACTCACCTAAATGGCGGTACGACACCCCCCATGGATCTGTAGACTAACGCCTGGCTTTTAACAATATAAGCTCTCACATCACTCAAACTCCACAAGACAAGTGCCGGACATAGACTTTGCCCCCTGAACCTGTCACTATTTTTTCTGGAACAGACAACAAAGGCTAAGGCTTAATGACATTACATCACGCCCTCTAACCCACAGTACAGGGACCCTCCTGAGTTGTGCCCTTTCACCCATGTTTTTCTCATCCAACAATGGCTCTGTCATCTACAGGTACACAGGCAACACAAACATCACTAACAATGATGAAACAGTATTGTGGGCAGGTAAATTGGGCAGTTAATAATCTCCTACTCAACAGAAAAACACAAATTTCCAAAATCACCAAACTAGCACGCTGATCTTTGGTAAGCTCATATCCATCACTGATTCATTAAAGTTTCTATGGACTTTTTATGTTAAGTATAAATCAAGGGAACACCTCAATAGCAAAGCATCCCTCTAAACTCTTTGAACTATGATCTGCCCAAGCTGCACTGGAGCCAACTCAGACAGCTTGGCTGTGTGGCCATTAACAAAATCTGAATCTGTGAATTAATAATGTTACATTTCTATTGAAATTGTGTCAGAGAGGTATTGATTCAACTCTATGGTAATTTGTGAGACCATGTTTTGCAGTGTTGTTGCATAATATAATCCAGTCCAATACATGTATATTATAGCCCAGTTTTGAATGATTGTATTCATTTATTTGCACATCAGTGTTCAAAACACTCGCACGTCTTTCATGTCTGGGTGCTGAGTCCAAACAGTAAATAGATATTTTCTTTTTCACAAGGCACATAACAAACAAGTCTGTTTTCTTTTGATCTTATATTTAGATTTGAATCCCCTTTTATCGGTTGATTGCCTTTTGTTATGTGCCTTTTGCTGCCATTATATTTAGGCATAATTTCATACTTTGATTGTGTAACATAAAAAAGCAATATAAACAACCTCGCTCTGTTTGTAAACTGTAAACTCAACTGTTTATTCAAAAGAAAGAGGTACTGTAGAGGCTGCCTTGAGGAGCATAATAAGGAATAATGTTGCATGCTGTTTGTAGGTTAACCACTTCTTTATTTACTTTATTTTGTATTTGTCAGATGACATTGAAATGAATTATACAAATCCGTTAACAATCTGTGTGTATGTGCAGTACATCTCTTCTACCGTTGAAAGACCCGATGGTGCAGCAATGATATCAGCACAGGTGTTGAGAGATTTCAACGATACACACTCACATACACGCACCCTCTGATGCTGATACATAATGTAATATGCAAAACATGACCGATTTGAAGTGTTCGCCTGCTGAGCTGATGATGGGTCTCTTGTGAGGGGTCAACAAGCTCATACAGAGAAATAAATCAACACGCACACACATACACCCATACGCACACTTTGACAGTTGAGGAGCACTGAGGAGTCCCAGCTCCCACACGATCCAAAAACACACACACACACACACACACACACTTTGCAGTCACGACAATAGCTGTGCGTGCTTGAGCAATGCGTGGGCACTCATTGATTTTGCCTGCCCCTGGGGAAAGTTGTCATCCTTGTGTTGCCTCAAAAAAATGTCCTCACGTCAAACTCTCAACCAAAACTTACTTCATAACCAGAACATGCACGCTCAAATAAAGACTTTCTGTCTTCTAATTTGCTGCTAAGTTGTTTTTCATTAAACAGATTTAAAATGCTTTCCGTGCAGGTCTGCTGGCATATTGCTTGATGTATGAGGCTCATTTACAAGTGTAACAATGGGAATATATGCCTAATAGTTCTGTGCTGGGGGAATACCTGTTTGAAACTCAGACTTGCTCTGACTCCTAATTCCCCAACACTGGCAGGTGTGTATACTGTATTTTTCTCGGATGTGTGTGTGCCTGCCCTCTGCTTATATTCTGAATTTAAAAAGAACGAGACTTAAGAGTGTGTAAGTTTAGCTCTGCGTGTGTGTTTTGGGGGAATTCATGACATTTGCAGCTACAGTCGCACAGTGGGACACGGGAATGCATACAGGAACGCCAAGCATGAATGCTGGCAGGTGTCAAGCGCTCATGCTGCCCGCGCACGCACACACACACACACACACGCACACACACACACACACACACACACACACACTATCATGCACAAAACTCACAATGAAGCACTGTTGGAAAGCACTTTCGTGTAACGGCAGGGAGAGACAAAACAGAGGAGAAGCTGCAGGTGGCTGGCTCGGATCAAGCAGTCTGCTGCCTTCCTCCTATGTGTGTGTGTGTGTGTGTGTGTGTGTGTGTGTCACTGCACACGAGATTTAGGATGTTGAATTGATGCAGCTGTCGGAGGAATGTATTATTCAAATAACATACACAAGCAGAGGGAAAGAAAAACGTACAGGTACTCTGGGCCTGATATGTGTATTGGAGAGGCAGTGGGAGAGAACAGTGGGAGATGAAGAGACGAGGATAGCTAAAGAGAGAAGTGAGTGATTCTAAGGCTATAAAAGTAATTATTTATTTATTTGTTCAATCAAATCAGTCATGCAGTAGATTGTTTGTGTGCATGAAAAGAGGCGAGGTATCAGTATTTAGTCATAATGGCTGTTTCCCTCTATTCCATCACAGAAGTTTCTAAAGATTATAATTTGATTAGATTATAAATAGACAGCAACTAAGGCGGTGACTACCCCATACTGATTTCATTGCCCGGAGTAATAATAGATGCCCGATAATGAGCAAAATAAGGAGGCTTTCTTCTTAACTGTCATAAATAATAAGAATATTATTCCACATGCTTGAGGTGTTTGTTCCTCTATTGATGTCAATTTGCTGGACCGAACCTACTACATGTCACAAGGCTTCGCAGGAAGTTAGGCATCTCACTCATACGACTTTATTTTCTTAATGTTTCTGCCTGTAATTGTCAGTTTTGGCTGTTTTTAAGGAGTCGTTAAAAGTTGGTTCAGTCAAAGTCACGACTTTTTTCTGTCAAAGTGTCCAAAATGAAAACACTCGGTGCCGCTTTTATCTGTCAAAACGTCCACCCTGAATAGTGTTCATTATAAGTTATTAAAGATAAGAGGAAGTCATTTTCCGCAGGCTGCTGGTTGTGTGTGTAAGTCGGTTTCTCATGTCCTTCAGTATTTGTTGTGTACATCATTACTAGATTTGTATTCAGGACATTTAAAGGCAGGTGAGGACAGATGGCTGTTTGTTCTGTGTGTTTGTGTTGGTTCCAAACTGTGTGATACAGGGTGATAGAGGTGTGTGTGTGTTAGTGTGAGAGAGAAAGTATAATGTATTGACAGAGGTATATTAAAGGATGTAGCTTCAGGTCCCTGGCCTCCTGCCCCCTGGCCATCCTCACCTCTCTGATATTGGCTGTGTGTACGTGGTGTGTGAGTGTGTGTGTGTGTGTGCAGACACAGATGTTACCCCAGTGAGTTGTGTGTCTGCTCATGCCTCAAAAGTGCAGACATCATTTCGCCAAAATTGGCAGTGTGTGTTTGTGTGTGTGCATTGATATGAGTGTTTGTGTAACCGTACTGACACTGGCACCACCACCTCCACCTCAGTCACCTGTCGTCCCCTGTCCTCCAGCCCACCCTCTGACCTTCTCCCAGCAGCAGGTGCAGATTCATCGCTACAATTGTAAGTCTTTGCGACCTAAGTGCAGCCTTTAATAAGGTTGCTCTTGAAATTTAAATTGACTGAGGCTGGGGGTTGGTATCACAGTTGCTGTCTCTTCAGCAGAGCTTTCTGTGTCACCGTGGTTAATTCATTGTCACCCTGAGCATGTAATACCTGCGGGGCTGTGAAGGGTTGTATTTTAGGTTCCATCCTGTATTTTCCATGTTCATGTTCCGACTTGGTATCACTGTGAAAAGAATGTCTGTCTCAGTGATGTAGGTTTGTGTTATATGGGCATCAACTACCTTAGCTAGCTTGACACTGTCCATGAGTCCCTGGCAGGCATTAGCAGCTATCCAGGACGTTTCTGCAGCTTAGTGGTAATATTATTTAAATAACCACATCTTTTTTAAACTAGTGGCCAGAATCGGGAGGGTTTGTTGACGGCAAACCAAGTTTAGATGGACAGGTTAAAAGGGTTAAGCGGTCCTGAGGCAGATCTATAATCAATCAATATCTTTAGTCCAGTGACTTGTAATCCAAGCGTTCATCTCGTCTCTGCTTGTGTGCTGCAAGCCAATTAAGTCACCCTCGTGCCTCCAGGTACCACAGTTTTAACCAGGTGCCAGTTTCACATAACAGCCACATTACACTAATTTTGTTTTCCCGATCTGTATCTTAACCTGTAATTAACAGTAATTTAGAAAGATTACAGGACATTTTCTATAAAGAATGAGTATGTGATAATGCCAGACTACAGGTGTGGTTTGATTTATTTGTGGATCTACAAAATATACCAATCCAACATGTTAAAGTGAGGACACTTCTATTCAACACGGAAATAGGAAATTAGCTTACCTTAGGTTTGGTGTTTGAACTTTATATTTACATTGTAAATAGAATATATAAGTCTGTAAGTCTGTTGATACTTTTCATTCTATCTTCATCTAATGTATTTTCTGAGGTGTTAATGTATTCCTGTGATAATCTCCTGTGCTTAGTTTTGGCCTTGAAATCCCCTTTTGCGCAGAGATGATCAATCAGTTTTTCCTGCTTTGCTCACTATATGTTGAGATCCTTGAAAATAATTCAATTCGTATTTATATATTTATACATATTGAGCCACTTTTATCTCATCTATTTGTTGGTTGGCCCACCACTCCAGACTGAAAACTATCCAGACATTTTTTCATGGTCCCCAGAGGATGAAGTCTACTGACTTTAGTGATCCCCTGACCTTTGCTTTTTAGTGAAATGTCTCTACAACTACTGGATGGATTGCCATGGAATTTCGTACAGACATCCCTGGTGGTAAGAGGATGAATCTTAATGACTTTAGTGGCTTTTACTTTAGCTCTATTATTAGGTCAAAATGGTAGGTTAATGAAAAACTAATTACATTCAGCCTCATCGGCCTCTGCTGTACTTTGTGTTTAGTGCCAATTAGCAAATGTGTGCTAAAATGCTAAACATGGTTAACATTATACCTGCTAAACATCAGCTTGTTAACATTGTCATCGTGAGTATCTTAGCATTGGGTTGTTAGCATTTATCTCAAAGCACTGCTGTGCCTGAGCTAATCTTGTTTTGAATGCACATTCCTTTATAAAACACATAAAAAAGAGCAGATCAGATACTGTTCATGTTTGCCTCTTAAATGTGAACACATGAGACCCAGGTACAGGCAGATAATAGCTAAGCTAACAGTAATGTTAACAGTGCTGCTAGCGACTATTTAATGATGCTAAATGCTGTATGAAGCATGTTCAGCTGGCAGAGTGCTGCTGCAAAGCCAATAGCTTTCTGAAACAATGCAGGCAGTAGTGGTCTTGCTGAGTGAGTCTCATGGCCTCAGTGGTAAAACATTATTACCACCAGACGAACACCTTCTCTGCTACAATCTGCATGAGGCTGCTGAAAAACTCCAGGGAGTTAATGGCTCACTGGGCCTTTAATTCAGTAACTCGCGTAAACTTAGAACTCCCAGATAAACTCGATGTCCATGGAGAGGTAATAGAACCACTGATTCAATTCTTCTCATCTAGTGAAGGTTTACGTTTTCGTGACTTTGACACATCTGGAGGTAGATTCATGTCTTTGCTTAATGGCACCACCACGATTGCATACAGAAGTCTAATATTTGGCGAAGTACGGAATGAAAAATGTGGACATGAAGGGGTTAAATGGAGCCTCAGCATGCATTTTAAAACAGACCTGTGTCTGCTTGTCTTGTTCTGTCGTTTTATCTTAGTTTCTTCTGATATTCTTTTCCTCCTTTTCTCTTTCTTCTCTCTTGCCTGTATCAATCTCATCTGTGTCACTTCTGTTCATTTGCATTCTGCATAATAGTCTCTCTCCCATTCCCTTTGCTTTTCATCTTCTATCAGTGTCGTCTCTCTCTCTTTTCTTAACCTCTTGGCTTTTTAAACACTCTTCTCATTTCACTTCTCTTGCTTTCTGTTCAACTCAGATCTTTCTTGTTTTGCCTTTCTCTAGGAATATGCATTGCTTTGCCTCCTGCCTCCATTTGTTGTTTCCCATCAATTATCTCGGTTTCCTTCTTTCTGCCTCCCATAGCTTTTTGTACACCCTTGCTCTTTTATTTATTTTTCTTTCCCCTTCCTCCTCTTTAGTCTCTTGTGCCTCTGCTAAACATTCCCTCTCATCATCTCTCTCTCATCTTTTCCTCTCATTGTTTCTCACTTCTCTTCTTCATTCTCTTTGTTCCCATTAAATGTTTCTGTGTCATCTTTTCTCTCTCCCTGCGTCTTGCTCCCTAAGATGGGGGGCATCTTATACTGTCTTTTCTGTTATTTCTTTTCTCTCTCTCCCTTTTTTGTCTTTGTGCTCTCGTGAAGTATCTTCCTTTTTACCTACTTTCCTCACTGTCTTTCTTTCATCTTGTCTACCTGTTTTTGTTTGCTTGTCAACAAACAAATTACAGGCTACTATTCTATCCTGAATTTCCTGTAAGGTGGGGAGCTTGTACAGGGTAAAACTGAGAGACAGCAAAGGGAATATCAATGTTGTTTAGTGGCAATTAAAGTATCATATCTGATCCAGAGAGAATAACAATGAAGTGTGATAGAATGAGGAGATATTTTTGCCTCTCTGTGCATTGAAAGTTGCCTTTTTGTGCTTTCCTGCACTAAATGCAAGTTTTTGATCGATATGACATTGGTAGGCTGGTAAGATAATCGTTTTCTCTGACCTGCTGGTGGGTCAGTCATTACAAACGCAAATGTACTGCATTGTTCAAACCCACAGAACTTTATTTTAATCTCTAGTGGAGATCCAGAAGTTTCCAAAGACACCAAGTATGAATTGTGGGGATATGTGTATAAAATGCTGCTCAAGAAATCATGGAATATTTTCATTTGATGAAGATTTAACCATGAGAAAATATTCTTGGGTTTCAATCTTTCAGTCTTTTGAAACATCATATAGCTTTGATGAAGATTTGGAAAAAAACAGTTTTTAAACTGCTCACAAAAGCAGCAAAGTGGGAGCATAGAGACAGAGGCCAAACAGTGAGGAGAAAAAGAGAGACAGATGGACCCAGACGGAGACGCCGGGGTGAGACAGAGCGAGAGACACCCAGTGCCCAGCCCCAACAGTCATCATCCTGGTAAATTAACTTGGTGAGGTCCCACTGTGCCAGTCCTCTCCTCATTAGACACAGACCACGGCTGGCTGTTGGAAGGCCAAGTCAAATCTTTCAGCAAGTAAACAACTCTCCAGGCTGACTCAAAACCAGGGCTCCATGAGGCCCGGGCAGTTTACAGGATGTGTGCCTTCCTTCGGTTCCTCGGTTTCCATGCAAAAGATATTCTGATCCAAGCTTTGTTACTGTGGCTACAAAGCTATGACAAATTCAAATATCTTTTATAATTTGTCTCCATGCAAAAGTCTAGATATGAAAAGGTGGACTCATTTAAAACAGTTAGCCTGTTGCTATAACAGTGTGTGTGTGTGTGTGTGTTCATGCCAGCTCTACAACATATCCAATCCTCTCTCGACACTATTTTGTGTGTGTGTGTGTGTGTGTGTGTGTGTGTGTATAACAGGGAGGCTGTGTATGTGTGTAATGCAGTGGGGTTAATTAGCTTCAGACCACTGCCATCTATCAACCTAATGTTCAGACTCTGGCCCCCGACAGCTCCATTACCGCCAGACACAACACACGCATGTGGCGCACACACACACACACACACACACGGTTATATATCAATACATACAGATGCATAACTTTCACACTACAACAACTTGTTATTAACACATTATCAGCCTCTCATATAAGTCAGATTAACATAACGCTGGTCAGGCTATGGTTCAACAGCCAGTTTAGGTCATAGACGCACTTCTTTTAGGTCTCCACATGACAAGAGGAATACTACAGTGTCTTTACAAGACAATGTTTAGACTGGGAGCATTTATTCGGCCTCAAATATCTTCGATTCCCTTTAGACTTTCCAAGTGGCATTTCAAAAGGCCACTGTTTTCACAGGTTTCTTTATCTTGAAAGCAGAGCACAGGTTGCGGACTACATAACACTCCTCGCTCTAGAGCAGTTTCACAGTACATTTCTAATGCTCTTCAGCAGTTTGATATTGTTTCCAGTTCTTGAATGCGTTCTTCTTGGATCCTCTGTGAGAATGAGTGAAATTCCCTCAATTTTGGTCCTCGGCAGGAAAGATACACACACACACACACACACACACACACACACACACACACACACACAAAAAATACCACTGTCCCGGATCATTAGGTCTGTTAAGGGCCAAATCCGGCTGTTAGTTATCTGTTCAGCTCCCCAGTGGGATTTGGCCTGATCTATAGTGAGGGATGAAAATGTTCCCCACTGCTGCCAAAGCCATTAAGGAATAGACGGGCCGACCTGGCTGTCTATAGGTGGTGGGGCTTGTAGAATATTGGTTTATATTGGTTTCACTCCCCCCAGATACCGGTGAGAAACATGAACTGCTATTAAGAGCACTGTGAGAGAAAAGTTTCAGTCAAAAATGTGTTCTCCGCCATGAAAAATGAGACATCATCAGCCTACTGGTGTGCATTGATTGTTGTCATGGAGGGAAAACATATTAGTCTGTGCTGTTTCAATAGTCTTTTCTTGGAGGGGAATACAGTTCAATTAAGAATTAATCTCTGTTATTTTATGGCCACGGGAAGTCTGTTCTGTGTTTTCATTGTGATCAATTCACTACTTAAGCAAAAGGATAAAGATTTAATATCTTTGCAGGATTGGCCAAATTGCTGTTCAATGTCAGCCACGCCACATGAAATAGATTAGCTTGCTAGAGAAGAGTTCAGGCTTCTAATGAGGTTTAGTGGAGAGGTGCAGAGACTAAGTGCTGTTTCAGAGGCCTCCTGATTCGGCTAAGAATAGTGCAAGAAGGTGAACAATGTAGTGCTATAAGCCTTAAAACTTTTCATGCACAGTAGAATTTTGGTAATCTGGAGAGCAGCGAACAGAGGATCAAAGATTCAGCATGTCTTGATTATTGAACGACACCTAAAGACACTGAAATGCTGTTCTGTGTATATATTTCGAAAGTCCATATACAGTTTAGCTTGTTTGAAATCTGGCATATAAATGTGTGTACAACAAAGGTCTCCAACATTTGTTCCATATACAGTTGCAAAAACTATAGGGAATCTTGGCAATCCAATAGAGACATTTCACTCAAAACCACAAATGTCATCGTCATGGTGGCACTCGAGGAAAAGCCAGGGGATCATCAAAGTCATGAGCATTCATCCTCTGGGGAACATGAATGTCTGTAGAAATAATCATGGCAATCAATCCCATAATTGCTGAGGTATTTTAGTCTGGACCAAAGTGGTGACAGACCACCTGACAGTTTGACATTGCCATCCCTCGAGCAATGCTGCTAGCACGGCTTCAAAACAAAGATCTGAATGAGTATTGATTAAGGATGGTTAGTGCGACGTGCAAATTGACTGACAATTGAGTTGCAAGAAACTGAAGCAATACCATACTCCACTGATAAGTGTGTGTGTGACAGCGAGAAAGTGTTTCTAGTGATAATTGAAACTGCACATTCAACAGCACACACATACTCCTTCCCTTTTTATCATACAGGCTTGTATTTTTACACACACACACACACACACACATACACACACACACATTCATTAGAGCAACACACACACACACACACACATTCATAAGAGCAAATGGAATTAGGGGGATTGGAGGCATAATCTTTTTCCCTAGTGATATGGGGAAACCAAGGCGTTAATTTCCCGCCTCTAACTACAACTCCAAAAACTACTTGCTTTGAACAAGGCTGGAGTCTGTCGCAACTCGCAGTACATGAATGATTTACAGCACTCAAATGTCACATGCCATTAGACGTGCTCGGTCTAAGCAGGTTTCTGTGCCTATACTTGTGTCTAGGGGTTGTATCTATGGTTGTGTGACGATAGAAATATTCAGTTTTAGAGAGCACAGGTGTGGTTGTGGAAGACAGTATTGGGTCTGTGCCTGCAGCAGACAATAATGGATGTCACTGAATCTGTATGGAGCTCTCTCTCTATCTCTTACTGTTTTCACTTCTTTCTGCTCTTCCTCCTCTTACTCAGTAATGACTCGGGAAATATGACAAGAGGATGACTGCGGTGTACACAAGTGTGTGTGTTTGTGTGTGTGTGTTTTGTCTGCATATGTCTCAGTTTCCCAGCTGTAGAGCGAAATAACAAAAGATCAAAGTGCCAGGTTTGCCCAGGTCACAGGATTACTTTCCCATTGCTGTTGTAAACAGACAAATATCTCATATTCCCACAGCCATGCATTCAATTTCTCTTTGAAATGGATATTCGCCTATTCAAATGCACATAGAAAGTAAAAGGACAAGTGAAACAGAGGAGTCACACAACAGGATGCACACAAACACTCACACAAATACACATTAACACACACGTGCATAGGCACATATATACAGTGCAGAGCCACAAACACATGCACACAAAGTTGTTTTGCCAATTGTTTCCCTCTGCTGGCCCCGCTTTGATTTTTTTTCTGACTTTTCTTTTTATTTGTTTATCTCTATCCCTATGAATTATACATACACGTCTGGAAGTTTATGAAAGTTTCCAATTGTATTCCCCTGGCAGAGAGGACTAATAACTCAAGAGTCCCAAATGTGAACTCCCACCAAGTTCACTGAGAGAAATGGAGGGTTATTAAATAAACAAAACAGCAAATTCCAAGAGTTTTGATCCAACTGCTAAAAGAAAAGGAGACACCATCCACTAAGTGGCATGCATTGATGACTGTTTTGGAAGTGAAACGTATTAGCTGTTTGATTCCTTCAACACTCTTACATTTTTCGTAAACAAGCTCCTGAAGCAAGAAAGCCTGGAGTCTGGTGATTTCATTTTACACCTGCTCGCCGCAGAGCACCACCAAAGAAGAAGAAGATCCCGCAAAACTCCGGATAAATCCCTGACCTTTTTAAAATGGCAAAGACAAGTGTAGATGCAGGGTGGCAGGGGCTTCAGACAACGCTGAAAGGGAATAAAGACAGTGAGTGATGGGCTTTAGAAACATTCCAGTCACACACATGCACACACACACACACACACACACACACACTGTCCAACGGGTTTTGCTGTGCTCAGCAACTGTAGACATTTGTATTTGTGTGTGTGTGAGTGTGTGGTTGTGTGTAAGAGACAGACAGCTGACACACCTTATGTTTTGCTTTAGATTGGCAGTTAAGTCTTACTTCCAATGAATGCCAATGAGACTTCTGTCCAACATGTGTGTGTGTCTGTGTGTGTCTGTGTGTGTGTTGGCATGTACAGGGTCTTCCCCTGCTGTCCCCCTCTGTCAGGGGAAAAATCAATCTGTCCGTCAGCCATCTAACACCTCCCGCCTGTTACGCTACCTATCACTAGCAATACCTGTGTGTGTGTGTGTGTGTGTGTGTGTGTGTGTGTGTGTGTGTGTGTGTGTGTGTGTGTCTCCTGTCATTCTGTCAACCTCTGTCTCTCCATCCTCCCATCTGCCTGTTGTGCTTTTTGTCTGTCTGTCGTCCTGTGTAATCCCTGCTGTCTCTTTTGTGTCCGTCAAACACTGGAGAAGAGTGTACCTTACCCTTAATCTGTCGGCCATGACACCACCGTTGAAAAATTACTTTGCGCCGCCATCTTCCCTTTTTTGTTAACCTCTCCGTCTCATTCCACATTCTGATTCCCAATTAATTTGCCACTTTTGCTTCCCTCCCCCATACCTGTTCACTCTCAAATCGCTTGTTTGCTTCTTTCACATCTCTGAGCCAACAATGAGTCCACGGTGCTGCAGCTGAATTTTAACGTTCGTGGTGACAACCTCTCCTCACATCCCAGAGAATTATTAATCACAGCGATCCCGCAGGGAGTGGGAAGCGTTTATAACTCATTCCTACATATACGTTCCAGTAAAAATATGCATGAAGGCGCAAAATAGATGAGAATGATCACATCCTGACTCACCTTTTTTATTTAAATAAAGGGTTATTTTTTGCAAGTGGGCGAAGAAATTGATTGTGATGATAAATATTAAATGAAATTGAACGATTAGCTTTACTCCCACCTTAAACATTTAATTCATTCTGTAACAGTTAACAGAAAAATGACACTGTTTTACACAGTTTTGCATTTTAGCACTGCTCCTCTTTCATCCTTTCCTCATTGTCGTCTTTTCTCTCTTCCCTTTTCTCGTCCAGATCCCCCAGATCAGCTACGCCTCCACGGCCCCGGAACTGAGCGACAACACCCGCTACGACTTCTTCTCCCGCGTGGTACCGCCAGACTCCTACCAGGCCCAGGCCATGATGGACATCGTCACGGCGATGGAGTGGAACTACGTGTCCACGCTAGCCTCAGAGGGCAACTACGGAGAGAGCGGCGTGGAGGCCTTCGTCCAAATCTCCAGAGAAACTGGTAGGAGCTCTCCCTTTTCTTTTGTTTCATTCACTGAGATGCAACATGAGGACATTAGCTCAGAGCAGCATGGATGTTGGTTGGTTTGCCACTGAAGTGTAGACCAGTGGTTCCCAAGGTATGGTCCAGGGACTTTCAGGAGTCCGTGATGGGGCCCCTGGGAAGTCTTCAGACAGTCTTCAGGCATTTGTAATCTTAGGTTGCCCTTTTTTTTTTTCCACTTTTACCTTTTACAAGAGCGATGTAGATACAGGAGGTCATCTTCAAATCTTCTCATATTTCACATTATAAAAAGTGTTTGAGACTTTGTGTTCTATGGAGAGCTATAGTGAGCATAGCTAGAAGGTTGCATTTCAGTTCCCCATGTGAAAGTGTTTGAAGCAAAGTTTACAGCTCTGTCTTTCTGTGGTGTGTCACACTTTCATAGAGCATTTGGCGCTCTGTCACTCCAGCGTAGGTTATGATTTTAACGGGTTTTGTGAGAGCAGAGCCGAGGGCTACACTACCAGAAAAAAACTGTCAGGATGCAAGTTTTCCACTTCTTTTCCGCCGTTAGGATATAATAACTATGATATGATGCTCATAGTGCACTTTGGGGTATGATGCACTATCAGCGGCTTTAGCCTGTAATTTGAGAAGGACTACTGAAGATCTCCACACTTTGTTTTAGCACTGCGCCAGGTCTGGCTGAATCCATTATCATTCTGGTATAGGGGAAAAAAACGCTCTGGCTTCTTTGTGTTTCTCTGAACCAATCCCAGCTCAGCCCAGGATGCAGCGAGGGCACCCTTGCAAAAT
The DNA here is from genome assembly GCF_043641665.1 of Enoplosus armatus. Lineage (NCBI taxonomy): Eukaryota > Metazoa > Chordata > Actinopteri > Centrarchiformes > Enoplosidae > Enoplosus > Enoplosus armatus. Next base: position 9,705,606 of record NC_092201.1, on the reverse strand, counting down.
AGTGCCGGAAGACAGCGGAAGGGGAGACTTCGGAATAAATAGCTGACCAATGGCAGGCGTACAACCCTTCATCCTGTGAGAGCAAACCTGTTGTTTAAATCTCGAGGGAAACTCCGGGGAAAACTCACTCTTTGGGTAAATTGCAGGCTGTAGATTGCAGACTGTGGCGAGCGAGCTGAGACAGAGAGTTATCACAGCAAGCATTTGATGGACAAGTGCATCCGTCTTCATAACTTTATTTTTGGCTCTATATGTATGTTGTTGTTTTTTAACAATGGCGCAGGCCCTTGTATAAACATCAACTCGATGTCAAAAATGTTTGCTGCCAAGAAGAATCATTAGATGGCAGTAGGAAATATATGTTGGAGATGTACAGGTGGGTGACAAATTAAAGGACAAACCAACGTTAACTGTGAATGAAGCAGTGTCTGTGGAGCTCATCTTTTCTTCAAGTTGTCACCTTTTAATCACTGAAAAATCTATTTTTAACCAGGTTAGGTGCAGATGTATAGAAGACAGGTAATATACTAGTGTCAAAGAGTACATTTCATAATTAATTCTCTCCTTCATTAGGTGTTGGCAATACAGATAAGAGGAAATTAGACCAGAGTAAATGAGAGTGACAGAGATACAGGCAGAGGAACACAGAGAGACGGATCTCTTGTCTGCTTTGATGCGAGACTTAAAAGCACGGTCCCTGTGGTCCTGAGAGCATCAAGTTTGGGTGAACGCTGCCTCAAATCAGTTTATGAAATCCTCCAAGTGATGTTGACAGATCAAAATGCTGTCGGTTTCCCTGTTTACGTCTCAAATGTTTATTGAAAACACATCACGTTGGATGTTGACAAATATTTACAGACTGACAAGGCTAAAGACGCGTAAATAATCCATTTGAGAGAGTATCAGTCGAGATCTTTCTATTTTTATCGCTCTCTGTTGATCCTTTACTCTCGTCTCTTCCCTCCCTGTTGCTTTTTCTGCATTGTTTGTGTGCTGCTGTAGGAATGACAGCTCTGCGTATGTCCCGTCTATCTGTCCATCTCCGTCTCTGTGCGTGTTTGGAGCCGGCTCGCCCGCGGCTGTGTGCTGTGGCAGTCAGCACATAGATGTTTACTGTAGTGTCAGATCAGCGCGTGTGTGTGTGTGTGTGTATGTGCCTGGGCGAAGCAGTCCTCAGCAATGTGTGTATTCGTGCTCTGGGAGTCAGCAGATAGTGCACTCTCTTGCCCTGTGTGTGTGTGTGTGTGTGTGTGGGAGGGCTACATGCTGTGACAGCAGTCAGTCAGTTGTTAACTCTCCGGCTCTGCAATATGTGAAGAAAGATGAAGGGACGTAGAGAGAAGGAAAAAAAAAAGGAGGGTGAAGAAGAGGGCTGAGGATGGGAGAGGAAAGAGTGGCCGTAGAGGGAGAGTTCACAGCGTGTGTGTGTGTGTGTGTACAATAGTTGTGAATCAAGCTGCAGAGTGGGAGAGACAGAGAATAGCAGACGAATGGGACAAGGAAGTTGGAACAGCGACAGAATAATGATAGTGGTCCTAATATAGATGCACAGTAGTCCCTGCCACTGGTAACACACACATGCGCATAGATATATATACTCGCACACACACACACACAAGACATATACATATAGTGGCACAGGTGGACGTCTTGAGACACACTTACACACACAGAGCCACAGGGAATGTCTTGGTGATTATTTTGTGATTGCAGTGTAATGATTGTAGCTTACAAGGCACTCTGCATACTGATACCAAACATCCATATTAATCGCTGTGTAATCGTTCACTGATGATTCTTGACAGTGTGTGTGTGTACGTGCGTGCGAGTGTGTGCATGCATATTAATGACCAAAAAGTTCCAGCATAGCTGCTCAAGTCTTGTTAGCATTATTCAGGGGTTACAGAGAGTGTGTGCAAGGGTGCTGGTGCTAGTTGCAGGACCTGTTTAATTCTGCCCAGTCATGCCTCTCCGCACTGGTCTTGGTCCTTTTTTCTTATTTAACACATCGGGAAAGTTAAATATTTACTTCTCCGATACCGTCTTTGAAATGGAATATGTCCTACTTATGTTTGCCGCTTCACAGCTGCTGTGTTGCTCCTCTCCCAGGAGGAGCTATGTAGGAAATTCTGCACACCAATTTTGCAGCCACACGGCAGTCAGCAAAATCTTTTTGTTTCAAAAGGACTGCTTTAGGGAAAACCAGAAATAGCTTTAGATTTGAGGTTACAGAAATGAATGGATGCAAACCCTGGATGCTTGGTGTTGGAAGACACCAACCTCCAAATTGTCGCTGAACTATATGATCGTCACACATCATCGCTTTCTGTATTGGCATTGAATATTGGCATTGAAAGCATGGATCTTGGCATGGCCTGTTTTCACAGGGACAATGGGACACTAAATAAAACTGAGCCATAATGTTATTAATTCCATCTGTGCTTTTCCTGCTTTGACAAGTCAAAAATGTCTGCTGTGATAAAGGTCTAGCATGGCTGTTGACTTTCCCATTTAGATGACATATAATTGTTGTTTTAGTGGGATTATTCATGACAATATTTAAATATGTAGCAGCTCAGGATCTCCTGAACATCAGCAACAGCTGAAAATTGAAAATCTTTGCATACACATCATCATTACTGCACAGGTTTACTTGCCAGTAATCATGGCTTGTTTACTTCCACCTTCTTCTGTCTATATTAAATATGTCCATTGTTGAAGGGATATTGTTTCACTAATGCTGCAACTTTTTGCGTTGTCAGAGCATTCACTTCAAAAGTCTCATTATCCTCCGTTTATCCAGCAGTACGATTGTAAAACATTTTGTTCTGCAGTTTGCTCAACTATGCCTACATCCTTAAATATATTCACCGTGACTTTTATGGCGTATGCAGCCTGTGTGTTGTCACCCTGAGGCTCTGCAGTCATGCAGAACTAGTAACAGACACAGCTCAGTGAGCATGGGCCAAACGTGTTTACTCATCATTAGTAAGTGTTCTCAAACTGAGTGCATAATGCAACATTTTTGCCTTTTGTACACAATAAGCTTAGGTATAGTGATTAATTAAGGTTAATGAACAAATAATGCAAAGGTTAAAGTGGGGCGAGATTTGTCAGGGAGCGGTTTCAAAGGTCATGCAGGAAGGTAGTGGTCCAATTTTAGTGGTAAAACACCTAACATCAAAGAGACTACTAGCAATAGGAAATCTGTCTCTTTTCTGACATTCCATTGATTCCCTGAAGAGATTTTTTTTTTCAATTTTCCTTCGCTTGCATCGACAGGGCAGAGTGCAAAATCAGAGGTTGACCAGTGTGTCTAGACCTGGTAGTGTTTCATTTGATCGTTTAATTAGTGGAAGCTCCACAAAACAGGTGCTCCATCCCAGGTCTTCCAGCCAAAGTCTGAGGTCTCATGATGCCATCCTGCTGTTAACCCTCGCCATGGAAATCGCAGAATATGGCGCAGAGACACTCCAGCCTCCTGAATCGAGCTGCGTTTGGAGCATATGGATCGCTGTACTATAAAACACAAGAGGCGGCTGTGTGCTCTCTGAAGACAAGGGGATCTTTTAAATCAAGTCACGGACGTTTCTCCTTCCCGTACCCTTCCTCACCTCCCCGTGGAATCCATGTGGGATTAAAACTACCACATCTACATTCAGACACACTGCAGACAAGAGGGAGAGAGGATGTGTGTGTGTGTGTGTGCGCGCGAGCATGTGTGTGTACGTAATGTGCGAGAGGGAAGGGGGCTCTGAGTCAATGAGAGAGGCTGTGGGTGAATCTTTTAGTGCGTATGGCAACCTGTAAGTGAAGGAGTGAGAGAGGCAGTGTGTGTGTGCTCCGTCACCTCCCCCTGACACTGGTCGCTCTGCAGAAGCTCTAGAAGGCACTAATGAAGAATGGAAGAAAATGAGCAGGAGAAAAGGGCTGAGAGAAAATAATTAAACGTTTATCTCCACATTCATTTAATTAGTTCTCTGGCTCTAAACTAATCTTGCGTCTTTTTTTTTTTTGCTTAGCTTTGCCTCTTTAGTTCGCTTTCGGTCCACTATTGGCCTCCACAATGGAGCCGGCCCTCATCATTACCCAAGTCTTGCTGCTGGCTTATGTTGTTTTATTCAGGCAAGAGGAAACACTGTTTAATTGAAACGTATTGTGATGCATATTACACACATGCAGCATTCATAGACCACATGCATGTTGGAAGATCACTTAGCTTTCATGATAGAACTTACAGTATGTATTATTATTCATGAGGATATTGAAATAAATTAGTAACAATATAATGATCTTAGGAAATGAATTTGATTAGATGATAGATAATATCATTAGATAATGACAGATTGATATGTTTTACATGTTGTAGGGATTCTCAAACACACACAGTCTCACAGAAACACGCACAAATGCTCAAGAAGAAGCAGCGCACTGCAACACGAACACACACACACACACACACTCTCTCTAACTCACACTCGACAACTGACAACGTATCCCCCCCTCGGGTCGGTTTAGCTCTCTGTTTCTTGTCCTTGATTACACTCCCCTCACAACTTAAGAATGAAACTATTCATCACCACACACACAAGACACAGACACACACACACACACACACACAGGGAGCGCAAAACATCAACCCATCCATTTGTAACTAATTACACCAGCCTTGGTTTTCATCTCAATGTGAGGCTGTCTTTGTGTTGTCTTCGTGAAAGGCCCCAAAGTCTCAGCTGCTTGTAGACTTGTTTATGCTGTTGCTCTGTGGTCTGCTCGTCCTCATTATATTGAGTTCTGGTATTTATAAAACCTCTATGTATTTTTATGTATCTGTGTGTGGGTTTGTCCAGGGTGAGAACATTGACTGTGTGTATGCATTACCGTTTCTTTCTGTGTATACAGTATTTGCTCTCCTTGCCTTGCTGAAAATGGTTTGTGTGATTTTTCTCTAAAATATAAATTATCTTGAAGAGGTCATTAACATCTTCCTCCATCTCCAGATTCTATTATAATCCGGCTGATGTTAGCCTTATGTTGCCAATCTCTCACCTGGGTGGCATTGACAATATCTATTAGGATTTAACAGCCCTCTGCGGATGGCATTAGTATTGCCAGAGGACATCTAGAGATTAAGGTAATTATTACCTGAGCAGCTCCATGAATTTCATCCCATCTACCTGAAACGGCCATTTTTAGCAATTTTCCCCAGCCACCCCAATATAAAGTCCAGCAGAAATTACCTACTGAGTTCCAGAAAACTCTGGGGTTTGCCTGCGATGCTTATTCAACCTGTAAAACCACCTCTGTATTTTCAGCCACGTCTCAGTGATAAGTAGTGGTGGGGAATTGAAGGAATAATTAGATTTGCCTCCTACAAAGCAGTTTTGCTGACATGTAGGACGTTAACGTAGCAGATTTCAAGGCCCTGTAGCTAGAAACATAAATGTGTCTTGTTTGAGCAGGATCATATTGGCAAGTGAAAGTTTCAGAGTGTAGCAGTGAGCAACAAAAGGGACAGTGTAACACACACTGCAGACTGTACATGCTTTTGTATGGTGTTGAAATGTGCTTTAGTGCCTCTACTGTGTGTTGCTCTGTGTTATCAATTAGATGTATGGTGTCCATTTCAGGTCCAGTGATTTTCTTGACAGAGGTGAGAACTCCTCATATTCCCTTATGACAGGGCAAGAGAGGAAGCTGGGCAGACAAATGTACAGGTAGAGGGAGAGAAATAATAGAGTACTGGTGTGTGTGTGTGTGTGTGTGTGTCTGTGTGTGAGAGAGTGTATGTATACATGTGTGTGCCCTCTATTTTGCGTCCCTATTTGGTCTCTTCGAGCTCACCAAGAGATCGGGGAGAGAAAAAGCTCAGCCAGTTGCTGCTAAGCCCCAAAAGTAATTTCAGCAATATTACTGCACCGGTTGGTACACATAGATGTGTGTTTGCCTGTGTGTGTTTGTGTCATGGAGTGTGTGTGTGTGTGTGTGTGTTTGCACAGCTTATGTTGGCAAGGTGTATGTGTGCTTTCACTGTGATTTTATGGATGCATGTTTGTTTATGTGCGTATATGAGTGAGTTTATGTGTGTTTATGTGAGAGGGGTTCGTGTGTCGGTGTGTGTTTTGTGTCTGTGTGCTGTGAGAGTGTGTTTTGTGTTTTTCAGGGAGTAGGAATCTGCCTGCACAACTTAAAAGCACTTTCAAGGCTCTTCACCGTTCTGCTCCAGTAACTTAAGGTGTTTTCTTTCTTTCCTCATCTTTTTTTTTCATCTCTGTCTGCAGAAGTGCTCTGAGGTCACGGTTAAAATAAATGACAAGAACCACTGTTGGCTGGCACGCTGCAAAAAATAATACATGTTTGACTCGAAACCTCAAGGTGCTTTAAGAGTTCAACTCAGAACTTACCAACCAACTGTACCGCATAAATGTGACCACAGACATGCAGATAGCAAGTTAAAACAACTGAAGGAATAAAACTGTTGTAGAAAGTGTCACAGACATGTAATGATGAAAAAGCGTATAAACAGCACAAACACATGCCTACAGTAGATACATATACAGGGACAGGATATACTCAAAGCTCACCTGTATTTCATTCAGTTTTAGTAAACTTCACTTCCCCATTTAAATGCAATCCTCTTTCAGTGCATCTGTTAAAAAAAAAAGAACAGTTTCACCATAATACAAACTGTCACTTGGATGATTTTTGGAAAAGGCTTAGAGTAGCTTAGTGGCTTTTAAGCTGGAATTGTCATTTGTTGGAAATTAGATTTACAGTCGGCGATCAAAGCAGAATTTAACTTTGATGTTGTCAGCCTCTCATGATCACATTCAAGCCATTGTATGTTGACGCGGAAGTGCTGAGAAAATTAGGCTCCTTGTTTCTACTCAGCAAACAGATGGAGGAACACAAGCCATGAAACCAGATGTAATAATGAACGTTGAATACGCCACAAACAGAGAAAAGTGTGGTACTTCCATGTTGACAGTTGGATCACTTTGACACATTCTGCAATACAGAGGAAGGAACTCTGATGCTGTTGTTTCTTTGTATAATGAAACCCGTCTTGGATAATAATAACTCATCAATGTCCGCACTAATCCAAATTTGAACAGAGGGCATGCTAATCCCATTAAGTACTGTATATACAGTACACCAGTGCTCTAATGTAGCTTAACCACTCTGAAAATATCAGTGTTTAGGACTGAGGAGGGCTTTTCTTCTGCCTTTCTAGCAGAACATTGCTGAGATTTGGCGAGCCTCTCTTCAGCTGGACCACAGGGCCTCACACACACACACACACACACACACACACACACACACACACACACACACACACACACACACACACAGAGAAATGAGTCCTGCTGTCTTCCACCTGGCAGGACCAGCAGGTGGAACGCTGATGAACTTACTATGGATGCCTTTTGTTACTGTCTGCCCTGCTGCTAATAAATCAAACCTCGATTACTACACATACATGGGCACGGACATCTACTCATATCGTCCCTCTGTCTTTGCAGTTACAAATACACTCTCTACCACACACACACACACACACACACACACACACACACACACACGGCCCAACAGGCTGATGGATGGTGAGCTGGCAGAGGGTGATTAGCTGGGAGTGAATGGGGCAGAATTACAACTCTGTCTGCACTGCGATTGCATTGTTGCTTCGACAACGATCCATGTCGGATTGCTGGAATTCCGGGATGCAGGGAAGAGTAATTGATGCTCTCCAGCTGCCTCTTTTTCTCCCAAATCATTCTGAGGTTCTTTGATTTTTGTTTCTCTGTTGTCTTGTCCTCTCCTTCACTCACTGCTCTGCCATCCTCTCTCCTTTCCACTATCCTATTCCTTACTACTGGCTTATTGGGCTATAAGTTGCCTTAATCACAGTAAAAATGTTGTAGACATGCCCCAGTACATTTTTTCTCGCCGTATAATTCCTTTTTCCTCTCTTTCTGTCACAGTAAACCCTCTCTTATTTCACTTTTTCACACCCATCCGTCTCTCCTGACCTCTCTTGTTCACAGACTTTAATAGCACATAAAGTCTAATTCTCACACTGGCACTCATGTGAAATTACACAGTTTTTACACAGTTTTCTAATACTGAATTTCAAGACTTCTTCAGCACATTAAAGACCATGGAAAACCCCCCCCCACACAGACACAGGAGTTTAAAGGTTTTCACAGCTCTTCAGCTCTTGTAACTCAACTCTTGTAAATTGAAATCAGATTTGAATTTTGTCATGGATGTTCATTATATTATCTGCTTTTTTAGAGAACATTCTGAGACAAAATGAAGGAAGATGTATGATAAAACAATGAGCTTAAATCACGTCGGAGAGCAGACGGTATACTGTTCCCCTGTGGGGAATCTTTGAAAACTTCTCTCTACCCCTTAAAATTCAAAATTCAACTTCTGTTTCGTATTCAACAGTCTTCAAGAATTCAGCGCGGGGATGTTGATGTCTGGCCCAGATGGAATAATTAAGTGCAGCGAGATGTAAATTCATATTGACTGTAAGGCTAGAAAAATAAACACAGAGCAATGTGAAAGTTAAAACAGAGGGAGAGACCTACAGTGCACTGACTCAATGCAGAGTGACAGAGACAGAAAGACGGATGCATGAAGTGCACTGGCATACGTTTCCCACAATTTCCTCAAGGAAAACTGAGCTCTCATCTTCATGTAATACCTTCTCAGGCTGGGTTAACGCAATCTCAGTTGTAAGAAAGAAAAGTCGGTGGAGTCTCACCTATCAAAGTGCTTTTTACGTTGGCGGCCTTCATATTTACATCTAAATGACTGTTGATGGTGACAGAGGTGACGCAGGCCCAATTATGTGGCGGAGTTGGCAGTGGAACCTGACAAATCATGGGTAATGGCAGAGGGTCGGAGGCATTTCCAACGCTCTCCACTCTAACAAATGTAGCTGTGTCTCTATAGTTTGACTGTGACAGAGTAATTTATTCCCACTCCGCCAGCACGGAACCACGGATTTAAAAGTTTCACCACTTACCCAAGCCTTCCCCATTTTTCACTCCAGAATGAAACTGTTATTATTCAAAAGAAAGAGAAATGGGAATTTATGCAGGCTTAGACATGGCCTTATATCTTCACTTACTTTTTCTTCTTTGCCCCCCCCCCCGTTTGCTGCTTTTGTGTTTTTCATTATATGGTTCTGGTGCTGCAACGTGTGTGTGTTTAATTTGTCTTGGTTGAGCACTGCCTGCTCGTTTCTGCATCTCTTTTTTTTCAGTCTGTCTCATTCAAGGTTCAGACACCGTGAATGTGGCATAAATCATTTCATATTGATCTGTTAATTCAAGTGATAGACGCTGGCATCGGGTTCATGTAAATTTGATTTAGACTTTCAAAGTCAACAGACTTAATTCACAAGGAAGACAGGTTCAGTGCCTGGTATTCCACATTTTAAGATCAAAAATGACATAAATATATGATAAATAATCTTAATAGAATATTTATATACATATATATTATATAAGTCTGGCAGTTTTGAAGTGGTAAGGTATTTCAAAGAGATATGCACATGCACAAGTCATCCAACCCGACAAGATGCCTGAATTTCTTTTCTTCTTCTTGTCACGCTGCTTTACATACTCACTCCTAAAATGATCTGCTTTCTTTTTGATGGGAAGATCATGTGCTTTATGTAATTTTCAGATCATTAATATGTGAACGTAGTTGACATAAATATCTTTTGACTGCTTGCGACTTGTGCAGTGACTTTGCACCCGCGTGTTGAGAATGGTGTTGAGCTTAAACAGCTGTTGGTGGCACCTAAAAAAAAAAAGATCATCGGCATGTTTGCAATGTACGTGCATAGACATCACACAGACAGAAAATGTCAGACTGTTGACGCTTGATTTGAGTGTGAGTGAGAACACTGTTTCATGTGATGAGAGACGGAAAAGATGGGGAAAGGGAGAAAGGGTAATGAATGAGACGAGCCTGGATAGAAGGGAAAGGGTGAGGATAAGAGGAGAGAGAAGAAGAGATTAGATAAATTAAGCAAGTGGGGATGAAGGTGGAGAAAGAGCAACACATCCTGCAGCCCTGACCGTAAACAGAGAAACAGAGATGAAAACACAGTGAATATTAGACCAGTAAGACGACTCCGAGTGAATGCTAATGTTGCTTCGCATCATAGGTGTGTATATAAGCAACTGTTTGCTAACAAGTTTGCCGTATCAACTTAAAAATGGTAATATGTCAGTGTAGTTTTGTTGGCTAAAAAAGATATTGTGGTCTTTGTTAACAGATATTGAATGTCAGTAGAGAATGGGAAGTGTTCAATTTTCATATTCTTTTACTTACAAACATACGTCACGCACGCACCAAATTGTGCAACCCATTAATAAGTTTAAGGAAGCACACACTCATATCTATCTTATTCTCTTTCCGTGTCACACACACACACACACACACACACAGACACATTAAGAGCCTATTTCATTGCCATATACAGCATTATCACTTAAACATTACAGGTCATGAAAATGTCACCATGGGTTGAAATGAATGCCAAGCACACCATCTACCAGCTATACATATACGGTACATTCCAACAGAGGTGAAACAGAGGTGAACATAAATATTGCAGACCTATACTGAAACCACCCCCCTTCTTTCTTCATCATATCAAATCTTCACACTCTCTAAAAGTCATGCCACATGCACGAGCAAAAGTGTAAAAGTATAGTCGTCCACACTGTTAGGCGGGAAGCGAGGGCAGACAAGCGGCAGGAGATGTATAATGTGTTAACTCATTACACTTTCTATAATGGCTACTTACAGGAGAGAGCAAAGCACGTCTTCATCATTAACATTCCAAATGGGTCCAGGTTGCAGCGTTTGCCAGCAGCTGACAGGAAGTAAAACTTGGACCTAAATTATTTCCTGGCGACACAATCCCAATTAAATGGGTCCATTCAGTTACTCTCATTGTGTTCGCGAGCTGGTGGGGAGTTCCAAACATCTGGGACTTCCATGTTGGACGCCAAACCTGGGAGACAAATGATAAACAAACACATGGCATCCTGCAGCTTCAAGTAATTTAAAGCAATATTCGATTCAAAGTCTTTTTACACACACCTCCTGTAGGCTTGAGAGGTGGCTGCAAAATGTTTGTGCAACATGTTTGTGTTTGGAAAGGACTGCACCATGCCATAAGTTGCACAGTATATATATATATATATATATATATATATACACAAGAGCAACTTAACACTGTGTAACTTGACTTATTTAAAACCTTATTTAAAAAAGCAATTTCTTTTCCAACTTTCTAATTAGCCATAAATAAAGTGTTGATATTGTGGTCTGCAAAAAAATTGCCTTTTGATCAACATTGTGGGACATCAGTCAATATCAGCAGCAAACTGCCATCTTGTTGTCATGGCGATTTTCTTCATACAAACCCAAACAGTCAGAAGAAGCGTCCTCTGGCTTATTCACCACTTGTTTGTTGGATCAGAAACAAACAGTAGAAACACCAGAGCGTTCGTATATAGATCTGTTTGCTGTCTGTGTTGCGTTCGCTGTCAGAAGAAAAAAATGAGGTCTTGTACACTTTGTGGCCAGCTTGTATTCGCAGATGAACATCGTTTTTTTTTGTTCACTATGTGTCACCACAGTTTGAATGGAAAATGAGGGTGGGACAGTGTATGTTGGGAGTTTTCAGTCTAATTAGATTCTTTAGATAATTCCTGGCTCATTATTTGCTGTATAATACACGTTTATGACATTTTCTTATATGTTGAGAGAGGATGTGGGCACAACAGTTTTTTCCCCTTTTCAAACTTTATTCCTCCTTTCATTCTTTTTGTATTTAACTTTTCACTTTGTATTTATGTGTGAATTTCTCTTGCTGCCTCTCACTAATGCTCTCTCTTCCTATTTTTCTCTCTCTCACACACACACATACAAAACTGCTATCCTTTGATGTGAGATTTTGAGGTTAATATGTTAATTTATGCAGGGATTTAATTAAAGGAATACATGATTCATGTTTTTATTCTTCTTTCAAGTAATTTCTATGCACAAAATACAGGAGGCGGTATGGATACTGAGACTACAGGGCCTTTCTCATTTCAACTGTGGATACATTTATTTTCTGGTGTGTATCAGGTTGTGTTTATTGGACAGATGGGCAACCAAAGGACCTAAACACAGACAGACATCCAGTAAAATATCTGCTTAAAATGAAAGAGGTGAGCATTACTCATGCATTGATTTTTAAATCCATTCCTCACAAATTATTTATTTAGTCATTTGGTTGAATTCATTACTCGAATGTGTTTTTTGGACTTGGCTGCTGTGTTGCTATGGCAGCAGAGACAGGGAGGTGGAGGAATGCAGGCAGGGAAGCAGGGATGGGGTGGCAGAGTTTGTGTTTGTGGAGGAGAAAGTTTACGATGCCAGATTTGGTGTCCAGCAGAGTATTCCTCGTTGCTTCCAGGGAGGTTTCTTCTCATTTTACTTCCCACACACACACGCATGCTGTGTGCGTGGTCTGCGTGTATGAGTGTGTGCCCAGTTTGAATTTTTGAACTTGGACATTTTGGCCAATGCAAGTTTTGTTTAGGGTTAAGGCTCGGTTTCAGGCTAATATTTAAATTAGAATGAAAATGTTTTTATAAGTGTTATGGTTATAGTGCAGTTCGGGTGTTCGGAAATAACAAAATGTCCTCACAAGCATGGAAATAAAAATAAAAAAAATGGTGTGCACCTGTTCCTCCAGGAGGCTCTGACCCTATTCTAAATTCATGAAGTAGAAAATATAAGGAAATGTGCTGCTCTACAAGCAGTGTTTTGCTGCTTGTGTTACCTCCAAATGTGTGTGTGTGTGTGTGTGTGTTTGTGTTGGTCTATGCTGGCCTCACAATGCACATGCCTCCGGCTGTTCTTACAGCATAGCAGAATGCGGGAAGCTTTCAATGAAAGAGAAAAATATATGGCTTTGTCTCTCTCTGCAGTCCCACTTTTTGTTTGTCTCACCCTCTCAGTTCTGTTTCTGCAAGTCTCTCCTGCAGGCAGCCTACAGCCTCGATCTCTCCTTCCTCCTTCTCTGCACACACACACACACATCCATACAAGCGTCTTAATCTAATGATGTATTAGTAGTCTATTATGAGAGATGATGAGATCTCATCTCAGCAGGTCACATTATCAACTCTTCTCTGTGGAGTACCTCAGGCAATTTACATACGTGTTTGTATCCTGAACTGTGTGTGTGTGTTCTACTGCGTCCCATTCTGTAGATTTTGCCGATTCCCCTTCACAATTGAGGATTTTGGTGTTTTGATGACAACCAAGAGCCCTAAAACCAATTAGTGTTCCCGTCGTTGTTTCCACTTGAGATCACACCTACAGTTCGAATCGGCAGAGCTTTGAGAGTTTTGTGTTTAGTTTTGAACTTGTAATCGTATTATAAGCCCTGGGACATGGATGACTTGCTTGTTTTGAAGCCCCCTGTATGTTTCCTGCTCAAAACTTGTTTTCTGAGCCTGAAAGCCTGAGAGATGAAAAAAGATGAAAATGACAGAATGACAGAGATGCAAGGCAACACTGTGGTCATGCATATTTGTGCACATGAAAGTTTAAGTGTGTGTGTGTGTGTGTGTATGTGTGGTGCACTTGAAAGGATGTCTGAATGTGTATCTGTGTCTCCCTGTGCCTATTTTGATGTCCTGATTAGCAGTGTTTATATTTAGATCATATTAATCCGCTCAAAGTCTGCATTCCCCAAGGCGCTGTCTCACACACACTCACACACACACCCACACTCACACAGAGCCATCCCCTCGTCCTACAGTGCTCATCAACTTTAGGACATAGTGAAGGAGAAGTAGAGAAGGAATAAGAGAGATAAAGCCAAATGAAGCTTTTTAAAGGACTACGGAGTCAGCACAAACACGTTCCAGGAGTAAACATAGCAACTCGAGATTTAGTTAGTGTGAAATTTGTTCATGTCCAATCCTGATTTTGTGCATCAGTTTGGAATTTGCTCTTTTGCTAATTTAGCATTTCCTCCAGATGTTTTTGGCAGATTCCAAGCTCTTGAGATCATGAAAGCATACTTGCTGATACTTTTCGACTAACAGGCAGATATCTGGTGTATGAGGGGCATATCTTTTTCATAAAGTTCTATAATTGAAAAAGCAGATCAACCTCAGAAGCAGATGGAGGTACTGTAGCCTCTAGGAAATGGGTGACACTTACCTTTAGGTGAAATTTAATGGATTTTTCCTATTTTTTTAAATTTTTATTGAAGGAATGCAAAACTGGCAACGCTGAGAGCAGAAGATACCAAGCAAAGGAAGCCAAGTGTAGCTCAAACTAATGAAAACAAACACTCCTGTTCCTCGTCTTTGTCTTCTTTCTCTCTTCTCTCAAAAACTTCATCAGCACTTACATATCTGTCTTTACACTCACTACACTCTATCTCCCGATATGTGTGTGCATTTCTTTGTTAGTGTGTGTCATCCCTCCCTTGTGCTGGCGTTTTTGTACGTATATATACGAGAGCTGATGTGCACACAGGCCTGTATGTGTGCGCCTACTGCATGTGTGTAACAAATCCCTGCAGTGTGATGGCCTTAAGCCCTATATTCCCTCAGAATCACTCTGAAGAGACAAATCCAGAGGCTTAGGCAAATTACACACACTCACACCTGCGCCTACACACACGCTCTCACTTTCATACTCCCATATCTTCCCTGTTGCTTTATCCTTTGCTGCATCTTACACACACCTGAGTCTCTGCAGCAGCCCTCTCATCTCCTCTCACACTCTTTTCTCTCTTCCTTTCTCCCTCTATTGGTTCAAATATGTTATTTCTCTCTGTGTACCCCCCCCCCCCTTTTCTCCATACTTGCCTCTCTCAGTTGAGGCACTCCCTCTTCGCTCTCCCTCTCTGTTCCACCGGTTTGCAGTCATAGATTCACTGAGGCGTAAAGGCAGAATGGCCTCCTCATGGAATGGAAAGGTCGATGATTTCGGAAACACCACGCTGAGCGCTAAAACACACATGCACACGGACACACACACACAGATAACATGTAAGACCCTGCCAAAGCTTTTCTGGCTTATTGTGTTATACTTCCTCCCCCGTGGCGGGAGTGACCATATGTCTTCATGTGGTGACGCTCGTGGGTGTGTGCGTCTGTGTGCGTTTGCCGTGCGCGCGTGTTCCACGCCACCCTGCAATGTGTTATATCCCAGCGTGTGCATGTGTCCGTTCAAGCAGGGAGAGGGGCTGCTGGCAGGTTTCGGTGAAAGGATTGTAAACTGTGGACGTATGAGTAAAACGTATTCTTGCCCTGGAGCTCTTGGCTACTCTGTCTTTGACTGGCTTTTTCAAAATAAAACATCCACGATTCAACATATTTTTATGATATCTGCTATGAATGCAACTCTTACTATCAATTTACCCTGCTGAGGCCAGAGGAGTTATTAATGTGGAAATTCTTTTCGATAATTTAGGTTTACAAAATAGCACCATTTTATAGGACGTAATTAGAGAAATATTGAGCAATATTACCGTAGGTAATTATTGTTTTTTCACAATGGATGTTTCAGAATGAACCCCTTCGACAACCATCTTTCAACTAATTAAGCTGCCTGCTTTTGAATGGGCTTAATTGGTAGTGCAGCTGTCTGTCCAACTGCCAGGCACAGACAACTAGATGATCACTCTGACTGGAAGCCATAGGGATGTAAAGCGGAGTGTCATTATCCCGCTCCAGTATATTACTGCTTGCCAGGCTTGCACAGAAGGCTGTCAGTGTTATTTTTTTGTTGTTGATAAAATGAACGTAGCAACAAATTAGTGTTTAAAGTCAAAACCCTCTGAATCTGCTTCATTAACGACGGAACCACGGACTACTTTGAAATGTTTTCGAAGGACGTATGTGATGTTGCTTTTTATTCCCTATGAGTCCTTCCTGGGATAAATAATTTCAGTGTAATTCATACAGCAAGGCCACAGCGAGATATTCACTTTTGTCCTAGTGATGTATGTTTCTTCTCTGAGTTTTATTTAAAATAGGAAGACATGCTGAATATTTTTTCTGCTTCAGCCATGATACAAGCCTCGTCAGATGACTTAGTCTGGGTGTTTCATTGTGTGCATGAATGGGCGAACCTCTTTTAGAGTGATGTTGCCCTGTGTATCATACATATTCCGCACTTATTCTTGTGGTTTTGTGCAGGAAAAGTATCTCCATTTAAAAAGCAGACTCTACATTATCAAAGATTGTGCTGCATTATTTTGCTGCCATAATGACCCACTTCCTCTTTTGAGATCCTCCAAGTTTCGTCTTATCATAAATAAAACAAACCACACTTGAATCCACAATACAGTGAGCACATGGTACGCACCCCCGGCCCAGTTAATCACCAGAGCGCCCTGGCATACAAATGGAGCCGGTCTCATCTATTACCAGGGGATGTTAGAGGAGGATGTGGTACGTGTTTAGTTTCAAACACCTGTGGTTTGCTTGCTGATGCTCCCGTGGGCCACTGCTGCATTTTGTCTTACTAAAACCTACACCTGCAAACCCGAAAAAAGCGAGAAACAGACAGGAGTGGAAGACCGGGGAGCAGAGAGAGAAATCAGTAAGAGAAAGAAAGATGGAGAGCGAGAAAGATGAGCGATGTGGGGAGGAAATAGAAATCTCATCAGCCCCTCCACTTCTCACTTTCCCTCTCAGTGGAGACAGACTAGCCCTGCAGTCAATTGCAGGTGCTAGTCAGACTATAAATGGAGCAAGGATTTAATGTTCCCCTTCCAGGAGAATACCAATGAAATTCAATTTCAGTAATATGTTGAACACACCACAAACAATAAAGTTTGTCTCCAGACTTCCGGACTTGACTCCTATCTGACCTAAGACCAGACGTGTCCCATCAATCTCTAACAGACCAGGTATATTCCTTTTTAGTCACAATGAAGTAAGCAATTTCTCGCTGACCTAAAGTGACACTGGTTTATAACTAAACAGAATTTGTGGCATTTACTTAAAATAGAATATAATTAACTAGTTCTAAACCACCAACTTTTATAAATGATCATACACCTGTCAAGCTTTCCATTCTCACACGGCACATATATGCAGTTTACAATGATAACTGCTTTTCGAATCAATGGGTCCTTGATTTCAGACAGAGATAGGCTTCTCGTTTCCAGGCGGTGACTGTTGAGTTTGTCGCCCGAAAGTAGCAGATATGATAAACTGTCGCTAGCCAGCTAATCAAGCTAACGTTTGTTCCTCGTGTCTCTGCCTGACTTTGACTTGATTTCAAGTTGACTCGTTTCATGCACTTGGCTTACTTAGCTTACATACTTGGTCAAGAAAAACAGATTTTCTTGTCATTTTTAATGTTATAAGAGAAAAGGCTTTTAAGATGAGTTTGCCAAATGTAACTCCATGTACCTTGTAGAAGACAATGAACTTCTCCAAATCCCATAGTAAGCATGATGACCCTAAACTCAGTGGATGTGCTAATTGATGATTTATTATTCTCGCACGTATATTGCATGAAACCAGTGCTGAGCTATTGACTTCCAATGGAACGAGAACTTTCTCTTTGTCTTACAGTCAAATTCAACATTCACTGTTGACAGTCAGTGGAATTAGCTTCGTCCTTGACTGACAGCAAGATTAGCTTTGTCCTATTGATCTACAGCACTGCAAACCTTTCCTCAATGATTTACACTTTAACTGCCTGTGGTAGGACATGCTCTATGATATACTGAATTTCCTAAATACTGTGGACACTTAAGTGCACTCAAGAGATGAGACTGGGTAGAAGCAGTTATCCCTGAATCTGACTGATATCACTCATTGAATTTCTATCACACACAGTGAAGGAGACTGGGGGAAGTAGAAGAGCTAAAGAGGGATTTTTAGTTTTGAGACAGCTGAGATGTGAATTTTACAAAAGGGGCTTCAGATTAATACGTGGAGGATGTCCTTGGAATTAGTACAGTCTCATCTGTTTTAAATGTCTTTGTATGATCCCAGAGGAGGGTAATGACTCATCATCACCATCCTCCCTCATTCTGGTGCATTACAGGTGTGAACCGGCCTATAAATGGTTTTGTTACAGACCTGCTGTTCCCACCAGCAATGACAGACCATGACATCATACAATGACGGCAATGCCCGCTCAGCTGTTTTCACACCGGAGTCTCACTTGTATCTCTCAAGTTTCCGCTGCTCATTCTTCATGAGCTGCTCTGATGTCTCCTTTTCCTCTCCCCGTCTCACCTCCTTCTTACTGATCCTCTCTTTTCTTTTTTAATCTCAGCCTCTCTGTCTCTTGCTCTCTCAACCTCAGTGGCCCTCATAAGATTTACTGCCCTAACTCGTGCCAGCGGTGTAACGTTGAACCCGAGACAGTGCAATAGGCCTCCAGGGCGGTGGAGAGTCAAGTGCCAGGGTCCTACTTTTTATTAAAATGCCAGCATGTCTCAAGGGGTCAGCAGGCTGAGTGAAGTCATAACATCGACACTTCACACAACCTGCACATTCCCTAATGGGGTCAACAGAGAAGAGCTATCTGCTCTTGTCGGCATTAAATCTGGCTGTAAAGCGCAATGTCTCAGCTTTCAGAAACCATTGGAATTTTTCCGATAGCGCAAACTGTGACCTGATTATGGTAATCCAAAGTGCGCTTGCGCAAACGTGTCTCCTACGACACACTCAGTGTTAAAGGGTTAAACACATTTTATCTTTGGAAAGACAGATTAGAAGTGGACGAATTAGGAAATTCTGAAAAGAGTAGAAATGCTTTTATTGTGTACTTTATAAACAACCCCAAAATAAGCAGGTGTTGTGATTTCTTATAGTCAAACCAAGAAAATAAACAATAACAACACATCTCCATCAGAAGTTTGATATGACTTTTGTAGCCTCTGTTGTTTTCAAGGTTGCTGTTCGTCATGACACGATCACATCTGGAGAAGCTGGAGATTCCCACAGCACTATGAATGCACAGCCACACAACGACAGGTCTCAGATATGCACACAGAGCAGCCAGCAGCAAAGTTTTAAACCAAATGGGATAAAACCTCTGAATTTAACATTGTTATAAAAATGCATGAATAAGAGGAGGAGGCTGTAAATTCACCATTTTGTGGCCAAACAGCAGCACACAAGAGGGTTACTTTCTACACTGTTAGGGCACATTCGGACTGACAACAGCGCGACAGCAGAACAACCTAAGCGGGTGGCATTGATGTGGGCGTACTGCTCCTGGGTACAGACAGGAGATAAAATATAAACCAGGAAGTCCAGTTTGAAGGTTTAATCTAACTCCCAGACACTGATCAGGTCATTGAAAAGAACCTCACTGTACCTCACTGCATTTTGGTAAAGTAATATAATAGTGTTTACCAAGTACATGCAAATTAAATGTTTGGTCGATGTGATTCTGAAAATGACAGCGCTGTGCTGCCACACAGCAGGTGGATTTTCTGAAGTCATTGTACGTAGATTCAGGCACCTGAGTCATCATCCAAGCAGATGTTAGAAAGTGCTTCACAATAAAACACAAAAGTAAGATGTAAAATACAGACACATTGTAAGAGAAATAAAATAGTAGATAGTGAAGACAATAGGTTGATGCATAAAAAAAGAAATAAACAGAGCAAGTGCATTTGTTAAACCATAGTTTATGAATAATTGATAAAATATCCAGTTACATACAAAGTGCACTGAAATTCTGTCATGAAGTCCCAAGATGTCCCCATATGCTTCAACACAGCAGACATGGGGGAGCATGACGCACTCTCTTTCTCTAGAAAATAATTTCAAAGCCTCTGTGTGACGACAGTAAGGCATCAGAGAGAAGTATGCCCACTGTGGCTTCATGACGGTGTGGTGATAAAACTGTTAACTTGTGTCTTTACACAACACTGTCTGCAATTTTCCTCCAGCAATTCTGTCTGGCTTTGGCAGCTGCCACAATGTCAGTTGTTGCTGTTGTTTTGTTCTATTACTCATGTTTCGAGTAGAGCTGTTCTATTTTGCTGTAGAAATACAGTTACAGTTTGTTTTTCATACTCTCACCACAAACCCACCTCATTATTCTGTAATGTCTACTTTTAATGCTTTAATATGCTAGTTGTTGGTTCTAGTATCTGTCACCCTTTCTGCTTTCTTACACTGCAATGACCTAATTTCTCCAAATGGATCAATAAAGTCCCATCTCTTCTCAAATAGGGTGCTCTACATCTGCCCATGTTGCATGTGATTGGCTATTTGTTACAAACACTGCCCCTTATTTTGTGTGAAGGCTCCAAGCGATATAGCGACCATTATCGGCTGCGTTTTACCTACCTGAATCACTATTGTTGGGTTTTTTGAACAGAAAGCAGTCACGAAGTTATTGCTATTCAGTCAGTATCTTTGTTGCCTGCACTTTTCTTCTCAAAAGAGAAACAGACAGGCAGACACATATAGCAGAGAGACAGGCGAAACACAGACAGATGGTCACAGAGCGACGCAGATAAAGAAATCAGGTATGGAGGAAGTGTTCATCTATACAACAGAGAGATGTCAGTCCCCTCAGGGTGCCATTTAGGGTCGCATGGAGGTCTCAGGCTTTATTGCAACGTGAATGTGATTCCATGGTTGCCTAGTTTTGACAGGCTACATAAACAATTGTGCCACCACAGGACATTTGATTTGACAGGATACATAAACAATTGTAACACCAGTCCTGTACCTGCAGGCTGCTGGCTGCCTGTGGTGCACTGAGCCGACCCGTTATGTGCGTCAGTTTTTTTTCAGCTTTGCAGTACATACTGTATACTGCACACACACACACACACACACACACACACACACACACACACACACACACACCTACATTCAGAAAAGGCCAACAGCTGCCACTGAGTGTTAGACATGTCTGTCACTCAGACTTCACTTCAGTTCCATTGTTTTTCTCCATCATTGAAACTTTCTTTTTAAATATACTTTCTGACATGACAGACTGTGGCGTGGCATTGTAAGTGCATCTGTATTGTACATGTACATGCGTTGCACTGTACCAACCGTATATTTAGGTAGTAACACTCCTCTGCTTTAGGGTGTCATTTTCTCTGGGATTGCTTCATGCTACAGTAAAAGAGGAAAACATCTCCAAATCCATTGGCACTGCAAGACTAAAGTAACTATCAAGTGACATTGCATTGAATAATTAATAAGGTATGAGTGTGGATTAATTCTAAGATTGTGTTGTTGTCAGAGCGATGATTATGCTCTTGATTTCTTGTGTGTGTCTTGTGTGAATGCGTAATTGATCAATACTTGAAATGAAGCCACGTTACATCAAAAGCAAAAGATTGGATCTTTGAATGGTTTGATGTGTGTTTTCCTCCTCAGCTGTGAAAAATGGCACAATTACTTTATTATTCCACATTGGTTGATTTTCAAGTGACACTCCACCTAAAATTCAGCTTGAATTCAATGGATTCCAGTGGAGAGAGAAATGAATATACTGCAGGAGTGGGATAAGCCTTCGGTGTGAAATTCAGTGTGAATGTGAGTGTGTGTTTCATAGAATGGCGACCAGTCCAGTATGGACCATGATCTGGCCTAGTACATTCCTACTGTAACCCTTAGGGCCGGAGAATACACGATCAGTCAAAAGTGTTTATTGTTAACTGCCACACTCAAAGGCGGAGTGAAAAGCCAGCTGTCGTAGAGAGGGAGGAGGCATTATTACTTAAATATGGGGATAACAGCACACATTACAGCATAATCTCTCCTAAACATTCATAGTGATGTGAGCTAGAGAGAGAGGAGTTCAAATCCTGACTCCTTCTAATCACGGCAGGAAGTGGGTGTGAATGTTAGATACCCCCTGAATCTGACGTCGGAAAAGTGTTGCATCTGATTGCTGAATTCCTGGAAACCAGGACACACACAAGTTGCACCACCTGAAACTGTGCAGGACGCTGTCAGCCCCTAGCTGCTTTCTTTAAGTTAAGTCATTGAAGCATTGAGGTGTCCGTCGAGGTGTAGGTGATAAACTGATTGATTGTGAGTTTCAGTTCAAGTGGAGGTCCTGAAAGTAATCAGTGATGGTTCAACTGTATACACTCAAAGATGCTGTCAGTTAAAGCGTCGGCACTGAAAGCAGTTGGACTGAGTTGTTTATGAACAGTGGAAGTTAGAAGTTTTTCAAGTTGCACCACCTGCCACTGTTGTCATTCTCTGGCTGTCTGTTTATGATCAATAGATTGACAACTGAGTCAAGAATGTTTTGAAAGAGATGTTTTGCTGTGAAATGGATTGAACAGTTCTGCTAGATTTTCTGTCAATCTGTGTGTGTGTGTGTGCATGCATGCATATGTTTGTGTGTATATATGTTTCATCTTTTGAGACCCCCAGGTCTGCTTTTTCATAAATATCTAGTTGCCTCAAGAGTTTCCCTGTACCAGCATTTCTGCCTCTGTAATTGGCTAGCAATAAACTCTGTGTGTGTGTGTGTGTGTGTGTAAGGGAGTGAGAGAAAGAGCTAATGAAGACCCATAGGAAAGTCATTGATGTAGTCATTTCAATCAAAGTGTTTTTCAGGCATTCCTAAAAGACAAACTGTAAACTGGAGCCATTTACAACCCTTTTCTTCACTGCTGTCTATATATATATATATATATATATATATATATGTGTGTGTGTTTATAATATTTCTTTGTGCTGCACATCATGTATGTGTGATTTTGTGTTTTGTTTGTGTGCACATTTGCCTGCATGCTGTATTTGTGTGTGTGTGTGTGTGTATGTGAACTCATTAATATCTCGTCTGCTTGTATTGTCAGTTAAAGCCCATTGTGAGTACAGCCCGGCTAGCCTGCTTCTCTTTCAGCCCAGTCACAGCTCATGTTGTCCTTTTATGGCATTAATTAACCACCAAGAAACTCTTGATGTGTGTGTGTGTGGGCGTGCGTATGTGTGTGTGTGTGTGGGCGTGCGTATGTGTGTGTGTGTATGTTGTGGACGAGTGTTAAAACACTTGTGAGAAAGAGTGTGTTGCCTATGTGCCCGGGTTTCCAACACAGTCTTTTGTTCACGCAGGTGCAAACACAGCTCCAAATTAAAGAGGGCTTTTGTTGGTCCTTATATGCAGATGTTTCATGCATACAAACTGCAGTGGTGTGGCAGGTGTTTTCTTTTTTTCCTTCATAATGAATTCCCATGTTGCACTTTGCCACTGTTGCTCCTGTCACATATGAACCTATTGAGAGTGTTAATGTAAATTGTCAGAGAGAATGACACAAGATGCAGAGAAAGATAAAGAAGAAAGAGACATACCTGCTCGGGAGACAGACAGGATATCCATACAGCACTGAGTGGAAAAACACCACACACATACACACACACACAAAAGCAGAGCTACAGTGACAGCTATAACAGAATGGACTGTTTAACATAGCATCAGGCAGTTCTCCTGAGAGTGCTTAACCAGAATACCTGATCACGCAATTACCATAGAAAGAGCAACAACACCCTCTGGGCTCTCTGCGCGCATGTGTATGTGTGTGTACGTGTTTGTGTTGACGCCTCTGTGGCAGCTTTCTATTGGAACTGCATTTTGGTGTAATGTATGTGTGTGCGGCTCCTCACATGAGATTCTACCTTCTAGACTGCAGTGGGGTGCAGGTCACCTCTTTAAAGTCTGTGTGTGAGGCTTTGATTGTGCTCTTTTGTGCATACCTCGGTGTGTCATTGTGTATTATTCATTGAATGCTCGGTGTTCTTGTGTGTTACACGTTGATTAACACACATTGCGCCCTTGATAGCTGCATTTACTTCGTTTCTTATTGCCTATAAAAGACACCTACATAAGGAAAAAAATCCTAGTCTTATGTATGGCTTGCTAGTACAAAAAGACAGCAGTGGATAGCTTTTATTTTTATCAAGTAATAGTAGGTTATACAGGATGCATTTTATATGAGAATAGGCTAGGCGATGTACATCTGAATAGGCTACATAATTGTAAAATCAAAATAGTGTCTTGGAATAACTACTAACTAGTTGTCTCCACCCAACATCCAAACAGATATTTTCAGTTATACTGATTGATTAGACCTTAGAGAAAGAAACTCAAAATGCTATATATTATATATACAGCAGAATGAAAGGAGAGATAATCACACCAAGTGATGCGTTCATGTTTTTGAAATGATTTCATTCATTGATTCATTTTGAAATGCTAGTAGCTGCTGAGGTCACAATCTAGAAACAGGTCCAACCAAGCTACAGAAGAGTGAGGGAGTTCTCAATCAGTCATGGCCTAAAGGTCCAATAAGGCCATATTGAAAACACCTGCGTGAGTGAGGCCGTTCATTTCCGTGTGCCTCCAAATTAAAAGCCCATTTCTCATAACCTTTGTGTCCTTCCTATCACAAAGCTGACAATGTTTTTCCCTTCGGTTTGATTTGTTTACAGCAATTATACAAATGTGGTAATTTGGTGATTAAAGTTAATTGATTAAAATGCTAAATAGCAAACACTTGCACAGATGAGGATGTTTGTATACGTGTTATCTTGGAAGCGCCGGTTTATCCCCCGTCCACCACTGTGGAAATGTAGGCTTTTTGAAACAAACTCTTTGATTCATTCACAGCTTTGACATTTTCTTTAATCTTTATTCCGGACCTTGTCATTGTGCGACCATTGTTCCAGTGCGCCTGGTATGACATGATCACAGCTTATTGTTTTCACGCTGCTTTATCGCCACCCTGGGCATTTTTTGGAGAAGGACAAACATAAATGCAAGGACGAAGGACCTCTCTGTTTTCTCTGAATCAGTGAAATGTAAAACGAGACGGAGGGAGAGAGTGAGGTTGATGGCCTGTGGAAAATAGAGAGGGGAGACGGTGAGAGACAGAGAGGGTGATCACAACAGGGTGAGAGGAGAACTGGAAAGCTTGATGGCTTTTGGACAACAAGGGCAGGGACGGAAGAGTAAAAAAATTAGATGTAAAATGAGCATGGACTTTGGGCAGAGGACGATGACAGGGAGAGATTATCATTTTGAGAGGGAGAGAGAGAGAAAGGTGACGAAGATGAGAGAGAACAACTCATTTAGCCGGGCCGCTGCAGAGGAGAGGGAAAGAGACCGCGCAAGGAGGAGATATGGCATAAAAGAGATAGAGATGAAAGTGTGATTAATTTGAAGCTCAGATAGTGCTAACTAGGCTTTGAAAAAGAGGGACAGGAAGAGAGATAGAATGATGGAATTAATTTCGAAGCCCAGGTATCGCAGCTTTGGCTAATTGAAGCTCTTGACGACCTGCAAACTTTATTTGATTTCCTCGTCCACCGTTCATCAGAAAGGTCACGGGACTCTTGTTCACACTCTCATGTCGGTTAAGTGACTCTGACATGTGATCTCTTTTGTCTTTTTTTTTTGCCTCTTTTTCATCCATTGTCCTAAATTCATTTTACTTACTGTTATTGAAGGTCTGACTGTCCTCTTCTTATTCCCTTTCTTTCTGTCTTTCCTCTATAAAATCTCTCTGTGTGCTCTATTCTTATGATGTCTATTCACTCCTCACAGTTTTGATACAGTTGACAAATTAAGGAAAGTACTGTGTCTTCACTTCTGGGTAGTAGAAAATACTTTTGGTCCTGTCCAGTGAATTATCCTGGCAAGCTCTTTCACCCTCAGTCGTTTGTTAAGCACAAAGCAATTTCAATTTAGCACAATGTCAAGATTATTTATACATGAAGGTTTTCCATTTCGTAGCTGTGCCCTACTATCCTCTTTTCTACACAGCCACACGTTGGATTGAGCACGCAGATCAGACCTCATCATTCGTGGGATTGACAGTCTTGTGGTGTTTACATGCGATGGATTGGACAGCAGGGGTTCTTGAGTTTTGGAGGACAGTCAGAAAGCAGTTTTCAAACGGGAGCAACAGAGTTCAGTCGATGAGGAACTGAGGAAGCAGACAGCAGGTCGATATCACATACATAACATGGATTTAAATGCACATATTCAACAGATCTGAGCCTTCAACCCTCTGAGCACAAAAACTTTAATCAAACACTATTTTCAATCATAACTGTAGCACCACGTACACCCAGAATGATAGCACATCTGAGATCTACAAGTTAAAAATACTGCTTCTACATTTGTCCAATAATATGTGGACTAAAACAAGATGCAAATTCACATTTAAATTGTAACCAGAGACAGACAGGTGTGACTCATCCTGACGTTGGAGTGATGGGGACATTGCTTCGCTAAGATAATTAATTACATAACTGATGATATTTTTTCCGTCCTCACTCGTGTAAGGACAGCTTGTGTCTTTGGCAAATTGCTGACTAATTCGCTGACTAAAGCTCCTGACTGAGGAGACACTAATTCCTCAAATGCTCCCCAGTTGAATTACGCAACTCTGAGCCTCTGTGATTGGTTGGGAACATTGTAGGGTGATGTTGCCGGTGCAGGTGATAATGATGAATTCAGGGGAGCAGTGATGAGGATGGTGAATCTAGACTATAAATTGGTGAATAAGAAGAAAAAAACAAGCCTAGCTGTGGATGAGTCTGGATTGAGGCAATGTAAAGTACCTTCTGTTTGCCTGGGAGGGCTGCTTGGGCCACTTGGGGCGTACACACTGCACACCTGTTGCTTCACTGCAAATCTGATTCACTGACTCGAAAGCACATTGAGATTGAAAACTGAAAAAAACTGAAAGAGACAGAGAGAGTACAGAACTGGCCTGAGAGAAAGAAGATTTTACTACATGTATGTCTAAGAAAAGAAAGAGAGAGAGAGAGAGAGAGAGAGAGAGAGAGAGAGAGAGAGAGAGAGAGAGAGAGAGAGAGAGAGGTAAGGGAGGACAGAAACTTCAGCTGGAGCTGTAGTGATGTCCAACTCTGATGCCAGTTAAACTCATTGAAATTGAAATTTCAAAAAATTGAAAGTTAAAGATATTCAGAGAAGTGGGGTGAAGGGCAAAGAAAAAGAGAGGGATTGAAGGAGAGAGAGAGAGAGAGAGGCTTTTGATGCTCTGCCAATATTGTTCAACTATGATGTCGATGGAGGGCATTGAAATTGAAATTGAAAGAGAGGGAGAGAGATCACAGAATCCCGAGGGAGGAAAATCCCCAGCGGGGTGAGAGCAGAGACCTCTCAGCTTTTCATGGCGGAGGGAGGGATGAACGAGAATGACAAGGAAGGAGAGAGAGAGAGAGAGAGAGAGAGATTGAGATTGGATCACTGAGAGAGAGAGAGAGCGAGAGAGAAGTGGATGTCATGTGGTGGAAATTATTCCAAGCACTTTTTGACAGTATATTCCCCTGTCACTATAAACTCACATTCATATTCATAGTTGCTGAAGCAGCCGTGTTATTCACATTCATATGAATCCCTTCCTCTGTATTCATCTTAATGTTTTTAAATCTTCTGCTTTCTTCTGTCCTTTCCGTCTCTCTTTGACTTTGGCTCAACGCAGCGCAGATTTGTATTCTTTCTTTGGTCACATGAAAGGCAGAGAAGAAAATGTGATGCAGCAGAGGAGAGCAGAAAAACAAAGGTACATGGAGGTCAGAGAGAGAAGATGGAGGAGAGGGGGAGAGGTGAAGTGAAGCTCTCTCTCTCTCTCCTGCCTGTCTCTCGTCAAACAATGCTGCCAAAGCAGTACAGTAAACATTTCTTTCTGTCCATTTTCTGACTATTTTATAACCTGTCTGGGTCAAGAGGCCCAAAAGAATGCCGGATAAGTGTAGTTTAAATAAGGCATTGTTATAGAAACTGTGTATTAGTGGAGATAGGAATATGGTGAAGTAAGTATGGTGACAAATATTTAAGCAACAATGCAAAATGAGGTGTACAGATATACAAAAATAGGAGGGGAGGCCTTCTCTCTAATATGAACTATCATTAGGTCATTAGTGTGCTCTCTTTTCCGCCTCTCTCACTTTCTGTTCCTCTCTCTCTGTCCTGCCCAGTATCCATCTACCTCTTCCCCTTCAACTCTACGTTTCCTCTTTCCTTTCATACCTTCTCTCCTCAGCTTTTTCTCCTGTTCTCTTTCAGCCAAATTGCTGTGTGTCCTCCCCTACACCATTAATGCTGACACTTTTAATTATCAGATATTTAAGGGCAGGCCGTAATGGAGTTAGAATGAATTAAGTATGTGTGTGTGTGTGTGTGTGTGTGTGTGTGTGTGTTGGTGTCGTGCAGTAGCTCTTTGTCTGTGCAGATTTTGTACTGTTGGTATGTGCCATGTGTTGTGTATTGCATGTATTGCCCTTGCTTAAGAGAGTGTGGTCGTCTGTATCTTTGTGTATGTGTACATGGATACCAGTGTACTAACGTGTGTGTGCGTGATCCAGTGCTCCCCCTTGTTAGCTTTGATAGCTGTTATGGATCTGCCTCATAATCTTTTACTGGAGCCGTTTTCGTCTCTGGGCTCGCCTGTGAAGGGACTGGGAGGAACCAATTGCGATTCACTTCAGCCAGAGAGTAAAAGAGGAAGGCAGAAAGATTGAGAGAAAGGTGGGGAGAGGGGGGACAATTGGGATAGAAGGTAGAAGAGAGACGGATAAAGGACATAATAAGGAGGAAAGAGAGGAAGATAGACGCAGTGGGGAAAGAGGGAAGAGAGAAATAATGAATGTAGGAGAGGGATAAAAACCTGAAAGAGGAAGGGCGAGAGAATCAAGAGTGATGGATGGAGTGGGAGAGGGGGAGTGGGGGGAAAGATAAGGAGAGGAAAAGCAAGGAAGAGATGGATAAAAAGATAGAAGCGAACAGATGGTGGTCAAGGGATTGAGGGAAGGAATGAGTGAGTGAGTGTATTTGATCGATGAGTGGAGAGAGAGAGGAATCAGCAGAGCTATAAATTGATTTGAAGGGCTCGTAGAATTTAGTCAGATCCCCCCAGAGACAGTGATGGAGACAAATAGAACAGGGCATCTCTCCTCATAACTATATCTCATTAAATCAAATTATGATTTAAGCTACTACTCCACTCACTTAGCTCTTCCGAATTACTCTTCTGGAAAAATGTATGCCCAAAGAATCCCAATTTTATAACCACTTCATGTCAAGTTACTTCCTGGCCAACACAATAAATCAGTGAGTAATCAAATAAAATCTAAATGAATTAATCAAAACCAAACAATTTGAAGACATCACCTTGGGATTTATGAACTTTGAAAATTCTTACAGCATTTTTAAGTCATTCTGGCATTTTATAGATGATATGATTAATTGATCAATCGAAAAAAGAATTGACAGATTGGTGAATAATGACAATAATGTTGTTAGTTACAGGCCTAGTTGTAGTAGTACTTTTCCGTTTGCTGTGCCAGAGAGCTGAATGAGTCCTTGGCGTGTTCAAGTCTTGACTTAACCTTGTAATTCTCAACCTTAAGTGTGACGTGGGTGGTGAGATTGTACAAGGGAGATCAGAGAAAGACTCTGTCAGACAAGGCCGGCAGCACCAACAGCCACTTTAAGATGAGATGAGGTGCGCGCGTGTGTGTAGTTGTGGGTGTGTGTGCGCGAGAGAAAGTGGGAGAAAAGATGTGGGAGGTGTGCTTGTATGAGAGAGGGAAGAATGCCTGTATGTGGCCATGAAATAGAGTTTGTGTGTGTTGAAGTGAGTGAGCAAGCACAGAGGACAGTTAGTGTGTGTGTGTGCGTGTGTGTGTGTGTGTGTGTGTGTGTGTGTGTGTCATTTTGAATCCATTACCAGAGAGGTGCAGTCCATCACATTAGAGTTAAGACCAACCTTATTAAGATAAGGAAGAATGAGACAGACCTAAAGCCTATGGGAACCACTGATAAGGCCAAACAGTGTCAGTCATTGTGTGTGCCTGCATGTGTGCGTCAGTGAGGCGTGTGCACTCCCTTCATCACCTTCTCACGCAGTATGAAGGAAACCAGTGATTAGTGCTAAGTGGGCTCAAGTCTTTCCTTGTGAGGTTTGTCATTGGTCCATTGGGCTCAAGCTCATGCATATACTTAAAAAGCCACTGTCCTGGTGAGCATGACTCAGTGAAGTATTTGTTTTCTGAGGGAAGATTTCTTGAAGTTATTATGCACGAGTCACGGTCTGTAGGGAAATGTAGTTTGTTTGAGCCAAATTATACCTCATTTATACCTGGGCTCTCCAGGAGTGCGATAAACTAACTTTTGAGATAAATTACAGGATGACGAAGCATGCAAATGTAAAATAAAATGCAGTTTTTCTTTTTTTTTGTTTCTAGTAAATGATCTAGAAACAAGTTATTCAGATGAAAGAGCCATAGCGGTAGCTTCAAGGCTATTAAATTGTCAGCCATTCTCTCAACTCTCATTTGTGCAGCAGACAAGGATGCTCATACATCTGAGGATTAATAGGCTGTCAAGTGAGTGATCTAACATGAATATTTTGGAAAGGACTATGTGAATTTGGCTGTTTCCTGCATTAATAAATAGGTTTCTTTCCACTATCTGATAGTTACATTGAGATGTCGGATTGTCCCTGAATGCACCAGCCTTCAAATCAGTCCCCTGCTCACAACTGTGTTACCACGCCGTGAAAACCTAACTTTGACAACAAATATAAAGGCACTGAACGCTCCAGTGTGATGGATTACCTATTTCAAGCAAGATTTAAGTCTCTGCAAGTTGATTTCTGTGGTATACTGAAATGAACTGAAGCAATGGCTGCCTGGAAGACAGAAATTCAATCTAAAAAGTTTTGGAAAATGGTCAGCATTAATTTCAAATGTACATATTTTATATTTCATGCAAAACTAATGATACGATCCTTTTTAATTCTTAAAGCTCTGTATGGGTGATACCATTTCCTGTGAGATTCCTTCCCTTTCATTTTCACCATAATAAAGATTTCATGTCTGACCTTGGCTTATGCCATACTGTACCGTTCTGTATCTGTAGGCGTTTGTCTATATGTTCATCTTTCTATCCAGATGGGAGATTTTATAAGGCTGGGGGTAAAAATTCATAGAAACAACTTTGCTTTAAAGTGAACCTGGCAGTTTAGTATGCACACACACCCACACACACACTTCCTACACAAAAACAGGCATCATGCACACAAGTGGCCAGTAAATGTTGCTGTCGCTGGCAGCCCCTCAGCTCATAAAGACCTGGAGAGGAGATCCAAGTAATCAGTGAACATGCTGTAAACTGGGAGGATGGTCGCCTGTGTGTGTGTGTGTGTGTGTGTGTGTGTGTGTGTGTGTGTGTGTGTGTGTGTATTGTGTCAGGTAGCAGACACTGTGATAACTCAAACAGCACTGTGATGAGAGGGGAGAGACTGCAGTGGCATACAGCTGGCATTTTATGGCACCGCAACACTCCTTCTGGCTGCCGTCTCTTTTTTTGCAGTCTCACTCTTTCTTTCACTCTGCCACCTCTCTCTTTTCTCCTCTTTTTCCTCTCCTCTGCACTCACTCCCTCCCCCGTCTCCCTGTGTGACGTCTGCGAGACTGTCTCCCTGTTCGTCTTATTCCATCTCGGGCAAATCCTCCTCTCGTCTCATGCAGCCTCTCCACCATATTTTCTATTGGCTTCTCTTCTCACTCACTTTTTCCCTTCCGTTTTCCCATTCCTCCCCATCATTATTTACCTCTCCCCACCTCCTCCTCTTACCCCCCATCTCTAATCCCTTCTCACTCTTTTACCGCGAGGCATCAGGGCTCTCCAGTGCACGGTGTGAATGCCTAATGACTCTTGTTTCTTTTACAAGCCTCCGCCCTCACCCATATCTGTCCTATCTACCTCTCTCTCCCCTTCCTTCCTCCCTCTCTCCTTCCTGCTTCTCTTCTACCTGTCTTCCACTCTTTCACCTCCTCTCCTTTGCTTCATTTACTAGGCAGGAGCCATGCAGCTGGTTACAAGGAATAAGAGCGGCCCAGGGGAGACCAGAGGGAAAAGGGGGGAACGATTTCCCCGTTTTTTTATGAGAAATCAGGAACCACTGTGTGGGGGAGGGTGTGTGTACACTTCTGTCATAGCACACATTTGGGGATATACAGTACTTTAGATGTCAAGCTAGCTGATTGGGGACAGCTTCTC
Source organism: Enoplosus armatus (assembly GCF_043641665.1). Lineage (NCBI taxonomy): Eukaryota > Metazoa > Chordata > Actinopteri > Centrarchiformes > Enoplosidae > Enoplosus > Enoplosus armatus. The sequence goes on along the minus strand of NC_092201.1, from coordinate 9,673,494 downwards.
AAATTTAAGTGAAAATTGGATTTAATTTCCCTGCAGATGCACTCTTTTATAGTTTACAGCTGTTTTTCTGTTTAAGTGTTAACCGGACTGCATGTGTCTGTACGTGTGAAACGCGTTATTCTTTTTAGTGTCTGACGGTCTGTGTGTGTCTCCTGGCTGTACTGTAGCTGAGATAGATTGCCTATCAATTGTTTTGTGCTGAGGAGAGTATTGCTCATCCCGCTCTCATGTTGCCAATATCTTCCCTGATCATCCTCCCATTGATTCAGGCTGTTGCAGAAATGGCCCGGGTCATGTGTTTTCCTGTACCTCAGCCTTCTGATAAACAGCCTTTATCCAGACCACCAATAACCCTCAAGATTACTTTCTGATCAGCTTATTGATTCATTTTGTGGCAGAATCACTTGTCTGAATGGTTGGACCACCGTCGTGTAATGAGTCGAGGGTGAAGGGCATCACAGCTCTCTTTCATCATATGTCAGGACTCTAACCTCCATCAGCAACCTTGTGATTATTTGAGCCTGATAATAGTCTTTTAAATATATTAGTTCGAAACGATTAGTCAATAATTGCTTTGACAATAGAGAGTTAATTGTTTAAGGTACCTAAACTCAGTATTGGCTGATACCTGGTACTGGTCCAACACCAGTGCTCTTTCTTCCCCCAGTTTGAAATCTGTGAACCTCACGGCATCACACTGGTTGGGATGTTTCTCTTAATGTTTGCCCACATGAGGTTATAACTACACATGAAGCTATGACGCTCACTGTTACCAATAATGGATCAGGACAGAAAACAATTGAGAGATTTCTGTTTTAGTGAGTGAATAGCTGCTGGATAATATTGATAAACACGGCTAGATTATGCACAAGGGGTTGCTGTTGTGCTCACAATTCACTTGGTGCCCTGATGTAACCGCGTGAAGCTAGAATCACTAAGTTCTGTAAAACAACAGTGGCTAAGAAGCAGTTGTAAGCTGAATTGGTTACGTCTGACCGATACCTGATCCAGTGATTCATGGGCAGTATGGTTCTCAGAACTTGTGATGGCTTTTGCAGTTAAGTACAACAAGTGCAACATGACAGGGCACAAGAGGACAGAGAAAAACTGACTGAACAATTTCAGTTTCAGTGATTAAGTCTTTGAAATAATTACATTATTATAATAAAACCTTTTTTCAGAGTGCTTTTATCATAGCCAAATCCTGAATTATACACCAAATCAATGTCTGTTTTTTTAGTTTTTTTAAAAGAGAGCTGCAGTGTGTTAACCTTGTCCTTCTTGTGGAAATTTTAAACTCAGTCTACTTCATCAGAGCACTGTGGAATTAGTTCAATCGATACGCCGCAGTCTATCACACAGGCAGACTCAGGACATGTAGTTTGGAGGTTGGAAGTAGTTACACCTTTTCTTGCTCCTGTTCTTGGTCCTGTCTTGTCAAAAAAGAAATCAGTCTCCTATTTATTTACTGAACACTCCTCAATCTTACAATCATTATTAGGAGACTAGGCAATTTCTTCCTTGTGCTGAACATAAAGAATCGGCCACTGAACAGCTAAGTATGGTTGTCATTCTTCTTTTACTATTGTTGCAGTCATTGTTAGTCGCTTTATGTAACAGTAACAACTGAGCGTTTGTGTCTGTGAATGTAAATGAGAGGAGGATCAGAAAGTGGAACAGTGTACTTTTTTATTCAGTTATGCTGATCCTTTTCCTGTCACTTGGACCTTAGACCTGGTTCTGAGTTTGCAGTCGCTGCTGCAGTTTGGTGAACAGAAGTATAATGTTCTTTTTCATGTTGTACCCATACAGTATTTTATTCATCCATCTCTGTCCAGTGGCTATTATGTCCTGAACAGTCTCCAGTTTGGTCTTTTTGCAGAGTCTCATCTATAATGACTTCATGTAAGTGCCAATTGCTAAGTTTCAAGATGTATGTTTAATGTAAATCTTGTCCACCTTGAAGTGTCAGTGCTGGGTGATGAAGTGTTCATTGGCATTAACACTCATTTTTCCCATTTGAGAGCATTTGAGAAGCCTTCATTGCCTAACTTTCAGCTTTTCCAGTTCTTTTTAATCCACAACAAAATGACAGAATCAGTGATTGTTTTGCGCTGTCCTCATTAAAGCACCTGGCAAAACTCAAACTCGTTTTTCCACCCAGCTGGACGGGCTGCTGGCTGATCTGTCATGGGCATACAGGCAGATTGCTTCCAAGGCCTCCTCAAAGGACCCCTGGTGGATGTCCGGCTAGATTGCCTGCGGTTCCCCTGTCATCTCCGTAATTGAAAGAGAAACAGTTGATATGCAGCCATGTCGAGTTGTCATACTCCTGTCTCTCTGTTAATGTAATGTTAATAGAAGGTTAGCCTCTGGAGGAAATACCCCCCAGGTCTGCCTGGTGATGATAATGCTTGATCTTTTTCCTGTGCTCTTGTTTGGTGTTGGCTTGGTGTTCGTGCAGACATGTACCGTATGTATGTATGTGTGTATGTATGCGTGTGTTAATCTTAGTTTTAAAGTGTTTACTGTATGAATTCATGTGTCATATTTTTGTGTTTGTTTGGTGTTTGCATTATCGTGTGTGTGCGTCTGCATATCACTGTGAGAAGGACACTCTAGGTCAATTCGAAATCTTTTTATGATATTTTAGTAAGTAGATTTAGAGACTGTGTGTTGACATTTGCACTGCTCTGATTAATTAATGTGAAGCAAACATATGATGCGATTGATCAATCAATCACCAGGTAGATCCTGATGCAGCTCATCAATGTTGTAACTAGAGGTCAATTTAAGAAATCGCTTTACTCATTAGATACGTGGCATTTCCTGTGTGATGTAGCACCACTGCTCGTTTTTCCTGAAGCTTAATAAGCTTACTATTATATTTCATTCAAATGGCAGAATTACTTCTGACATTCGCGGAGGCGGTCTTCATTTCAGGCCGGGTGGAATGCCTCCACTATTGTTAGTCACTCAAGTAAATGGCTAAATGTAAGAATTAATGTTGGAGCCAGTACATAGGTCGTCGGCTGCAGCCGAACCATTGAGCAGTGTACCAGGGTTGAGCCCAACTAATTGCTAGATGTTTTAATCTAACTTTTATGGTGTTAAGGCCTGATATAATTTAACTCCACTACTAATCTTGTCACTTGAGTTGGAGCTGTAAAATATCTTGCAAAGTCAGTATTCTCAGTGGGGTTTGCGATACAGTTGCAGTAAAAAGAGCAATGATTTGTTTATTTTTTCTCAATCATTATAATTCTCTTTTTGGTTGTGTAAAAATTCCCTTTTGACATTTGGACATGTTTTGTGTCCCATTTGTGATCACACTGTTAAATGCCTCTCACTGTAGATCTGATGCAAAATAGCAATAGAGAGAATATATACTGGTTAACTAAATGCAATGCAATCCACATATTTTCAGTACTGTAGCGTGGAATAAGCAATGGGACGGTTCCCACTCTATTTGTGTAAGAGCAAATGAACCGTCTTGTGACTATGTAGTTGCGTACCAATAACACTGAAACAATATTCTGAGGTAAGGTGTATTAGAGCTCGAGGGGAGCGGCTTGAGGGGCAGATGTGGTTTGACAGAATTACATTTAGTTAAGGTCAGGAGGTTATTGAACATACCTCAAGAGGTGCTGGTTACACTGAAATGGGTGCAGGGATGGAGGATGGAAAGAGTGAAAGAAAGTAAGTAAGAAACACAGAGAGGAAGGAAGAAACAAACAGCAGCTGAAACAAGGGCATTGGCAGCGCACCATTGAGCCCTTGTTTTCCCCTGTTGCCGGCTGTATTTTTCCTCTCTTAGTTCCTTTCTGACAGCTTTAATCAACACAATAAGGCTTGCTGAGATTTCATTATGGAGCCTTGGCCGCAAGGGCCTTTGAGGAAGGGATAGATGGATGGAGAGTTTCCAAAGACAGGAGGGGTGGTGGGATCAGGATGGAGGGAGGACAGGAGAGAGATATTTGATAAATGGAGGTGGAGAGAACTGGGATGGGAGAAGTCGATAGCAGGAGAGAGTGGGAAAGAGTGAAGCAGAGAAGGAGGGATGAGAGAATGAGAAGGCAAAGGGAAAGAAAAGGTGAATATAGAGAGAGGGATTAAAGAAGGGAGAGAATCGATGGATGGGTACTGACACCCCCGCACAGGGGAAGGCTGAAATAATGGTGTTATGTGGCCAGTTGATTGGCCCCGAGCAGCATGGGGGCTCGCAGAGGAGCAGATCAGTCTCACACTTCCTGGATTACGGGGTCAGAGGGCACCCAGCAGAGAGACGGATCACTTTTGATGTCCCTTAATGGAAACAGAGGGAAAAGAAAACATCTTAACCCCAACCCCCCCACACCTCTCATATACAGTACTCAAATGTATGGTATGTATAGACTCACAGAGTGAAAGACAGAGAGAACCACACACACAACTTTACTGAATTCCATGAAAGCACGCATAAGCACACATAAGTAAGCATGGGTTTGACGACTACTAATCTTTGTAACACAGCACATCCTTAATGTTACTTTTGATGGCAATTTTGACATTATTGTTTTACTTAGAAGATATTAAGCTTTTATTGGGGGCATGTTTCCAAAAACCTGCGTGAGTCACCCCAGGATCCACCCCATTTCGACTTTTTCCCTCTCTAGGCAGCTGTTTAAATAACACAAATCTTCTGCTGTTTATATGTTGTGAACTTATGAATGGTATCGGCAATGAGTGATTCACTATAGGTGGGGAAATAAAATCAGTGAATCAATAAATGAAAACATTGATTTCTTCCTGTGGTGTCCACATGAAAACAATTTTTGTTCTGTATATTTTTACTGTCAGTCAGCCTGCTGAAGACAGTTCGGCTGGCCGCTGTCCTTTCAGCACCTCAGGAGCTGTGCTGCTGACAGACGGCTGGCTCTGAGGACAGAGATGACAGAACGGAGGTCGGAGTCGGGCAGAGTTCTTCAGAGTTTACGTGCCGCTCACATCTCGCTTTTGATGTGTATTCCCAATCAGAGGTGTTGACAATTGGCTTTGTCTACCTCAGGTCAAAATTAGCTGGCCTTGACTTAACTTTGACTGTATTAGGTCAGAGTTAATCAGTACATGTCGCCTGAAACACCATCGGAATGGACCAACTAGAGCATGTGCTTAATCATATTTGGGACAACACAAAGAAAGCTATTCCAGACCTCAGTGACAACACACACACTTTATGTTTTTGCGTATGCATTGTTAATGTTGCCCCGGTCTTAGTTGTTATATGTACGTCATATATACCATCAGTTTCTGTCTGTCTCACAGACGGTGAAACATACAGATGGATAAATAGAATGATCCCTGAGATTTCTTGTAACCCCGGAGAAAAGCCAGATTGATCTGCTGTCTGTCTCTCAAATAGGAAATCTAATAATGTGTGTGTTTGTGTGTTTGTGTGCAGGTGTGCGTGTGTTTGAAATCTGCAGGTACAGCAATGTTTTTTGAGGGTTTATTTTTTTCGGTCTCCAAGGGAACTACCACCTGGTGGAACCTTTTTTATAAATGTTGTCTCAATATCCTTAAATAACAGGAGTAAATGTTACAACCACGGTTCATTTCCATGACAACATTATTCAAATTGTGAAAAAGAGTTCCTCCATCCATCTCTGGAGAATGATTCTCTCCTCTCCTCTCCCCTCCCCTCCTCACCTCTCCTCCATTCAGTGATCCCTCAGTAATGTCCAGTCAGGGTTCGGTCAAACTGTTTTAACGTCTCTCCTAACTGAACTGTAAAAGCATCACCACTGACCCCTTTTTCTTCAGCTAACATGCTCGACTGGCTGCAGTTGAAAGTGTGAATGTGTGTGTAAATGCCTTTGTGTCTATGCCGTCTGTTGGGCAGTGGATATTTCCTGTGTGAGTTTGTTCGTGGTTATTCACCCAGATTATATTTCTGTCCTCTGTCCCTGTTTGTCTGTGACACACTCACCTTATTAAGTACTTAGTAAATGCCAATAGACTCGACTCTGTCTCAACCCTTTTTCTGCAGGCCTTGCTGCCCTTCTCCACAAGTCAGTGCAACCAATACAACACATACATACACAATCAAATAGTGTCATATTGAGGAAACTCTAATGGACAGCATGTTTTACAGTGCATGCTCTGACTACTGCATCCACTGCCAAGTAAATAAAGAGCTAATGTTTTCTACACGATGGCAATATAGAGGCCATGATTAGATGGATCAACCAGACAGTGTTTATTTGAGTCTCTCTCTCTCTCTCACTGTTGACTTTTGTAGTGGGAAGTGTAATTGAGATGGAGTAAAGGCAAGCCACATGCTACTGATATCGCTCACTGGGTGCTCCGAGGGAGGGATGGGAGGAAGGGCAAAAGAGAGAGGAGGTGCACAACAAAATGTGCTGCTGACTGAGAGTGAAGAGTAGACAAAGTCCAAGCATAGATAGACAGACACGTACACCATGTACACTTGGCAGCACGGAGGGAAAGAGGGATGATGCATGCGGAGGGAGGGAGGGATGAGTGAGGCAGTGGATGCGCAGTGTGATACCGATTGCACAGCAGGGTTTGAAGATGGAGGGATGGATGAAGAAGGTAGAGGATTGACACGCAACATGCTATTGATACCTCCCTGGGAGTCGAGGAGGAGACGCAGGAAGGAATACGGGGAAAAAAAGAAAGAGAGGAATAATTATACCGATAGAGAGACAATCAGAGGGGCACTGGGAAGAGAAACACATGTTTGACCACCATTAGCTGCCCTCAGCGAAATGGATAAGGATGGATGAAACTGGAAAAACGAGTAGAAATGACAGATACGAAGACCAAGAGAAGTGTAGAGAATTGATTTGAACACAGAAGGAAATGCATGAATGGTTGGCAGGGTGTTGCTTTTCACCACAGGGTTGGATGGCAAACAGCAAACAAGTGAGAGAAAGAGCAAACCTAAGACATCTCTACACAGTAGGGCCTGGTGGTTTATGTCTGCTGATTGACACTAGCTGTATATCATCTTGTACAGTACATATCTGGGGGATACTGTGCAATAGGTGGCCAAAAGCCTCTTGATTGTGGTAGTGTTAGTGCCCTTTTCTACTGACTGTTACTATACAGTGTTGCACAGTGTTTGCAGTGCATTTATAATCATTACTAAACCTGGTGTTGAGCTAGTTGCTACTTCAGCAGTCCCATCAACTCTCCATGGAGACTCTATTTTTGCATATGAATTACCCAATTTTGGAGCGCACAGATAGTGGCCACTATTTTTGTAATCTAATAAGCACATCAGACAAACATTTGGGGGCCATCAAACATCCCTGTAGTTTGTTCCACGTGCTTGTGGCATGGTCCGAGCAGATGCGTAGCGCAAGCTACAAAAGTCACCATAATGCATTAACACCAAATCGCTCTACTGCGTTATCGCCACACCCCTGCTGCCAGCTCTCTGCCTGCTTAAGTGCAGTCAAGTTCAGGGCAAGTCACCAAAACATCAAATGCTTTGCAGACGAGAGAAAAACCTTTGTGTGCCTGTCGAAAATGTCACTTCACCAGTGCAAAGCCCCTCCATGCTCCGTCATGAAAATCGAGCCCTCTGACTCATGTGCATCTGCGCAGCGCTGCTTTAGCTTTTTTTTTTATATATCTTGTCGTGTAAGCTTTTGGCAGTAAGCGCTGTGTCCATTGATGCTCCAAGAAGCAGAGCCCTGGGCCAAAGCAGTGCAGTCAATACCTGAAGAATACTTCATATGCAAGACATATTGATCTGGTGAAATCTATGCATGTGGCAGAGTTGACCAAAGCAATAGTGCATTCACAGCACCTGGCCGAAGAATAAGGCAATCTTTATGTTCACTGTGAAGAAAACAGCATATTGTATTAGATTGGACACTTTGAATGAAGATCAGTGAATGCTGATGTGGCTGATCTTTTAAGATGTTGTTAATATCATTCCACCATTCAAAGTCGATAATGTTCCATGAAAGTTGGTGTTTATTAATGGGACTTAATGAGCCCCCCCAAATTTCCATAAGAATTATTTACTTAAGGAGAAATATTCCTTCAAGAGGGGCAGAATTCATACAATACCATAATAAATACATGCTTAATAACAATAGAAACAAATTCTGTTTTTGTTCAAACTCCTCAAGATACAAAAAGAAGATAGACAGCAATGACAACCCAAACAAAATGTGACATGAAGGCACATGAATCTGACTCCGCCACTCTATGCAGTCACACAAAAATACCTGCAATTCCATTTGATAAATCGTCGTAGATGCATATCAAAAACAGCACAATAAAGTAACTAATGTAGCAATACGTTAGCATAGCACACAATAGCCTCTGCCAGTGTCAGGTGCCTGTTGCAGTGCGCACATGCAAGACATGCACATCTGCATGAGACGGGCACACGCACAACCCATAATGCATTCACAGGCAGCCAAGCCTTTTCTTTTCATTACCATTCAGGCGTCATGTTTGCCCACACAGATGTTATCAGCTGCAACAAGCCTATGTGGTCATTGCTATTCAAAAACCATAATGTTGCCCATATATTCTGTTCATTGGCAGATTCTAATAGGAACAAATTACTGGCTGAAATTTCTATTTATTCTATCTATGGGCTGGCCGATTGGCCGTGTGTGTGTGTGTGTGTGTGTGTGTGTGTGTGTGTGTGTGTGTGTGTGTGTGTGTGTGTGTGTTGACTTATCGATGGAGTTCCTATTGAATATTTAATGTAGTTGTGAGTGTGTATTTAGTTTAAAACTGTAATTGCCACTTACAAACGGCTACATTAACTTTGCCGATGCACAATTTTCATTTCACAGTCAGCTCTTTGTGCACTGCTGGGTGACTGATTCTGTTGATTTGGCAAAGATAAACATTGATAAAAAAGTGTGTATGTGTGTGTGTGAGAACTGCAAAAATATATTGCCTGCAGAATAATTTAACAGATGCAGAAACCATGCTCCATTAGGCACTGCATACAGTACATGTAAAAAGTTCAACAGCTGTGTGTGTCTTTTTCTTTCGAGCAAACATCATACTGCCTAATATTAGTAAGAAACTACTACTGTATATTTGGCACCTTACACTATTCTGTCAATGTTGTTATAATCAGCCTTTAGTTAGATTAATTTATTAATTAATTTCCGTGTCATGCCAAACATTTAGTTAAAAGACACTGCTATATATCTAATAATATAACTGCTAATATAACAAGACGTCAAAACCAAGAAATGCATGTATGTATATATTCTTGGAGTTTAGGATGTGGAAAGAGAACATTTGGAAGACTTGATATGTTTGGTTGTCAGAAAGGTCACAGTAAAGTTCAGCCTTTTCAATGACATTCTTGGTTTTTCATTCATCTGTGTCAGTGTCGGGAGTGTGACGCCACAGCGACACACGGGGAGATGGAGCAGCAAATCCTTGCTAAGATCCCTGTTCATCCTCAATGTGTCCGTATAAACGTGTAAGCTTATTCTTTTATGTTTGTTAGTGTGTATGTTCTTCTGTTTGATGACACGTGCAGTATTTTTGAATGTTTGTGTGTGTGTGTTTCGACATGTTAGATCCTTCATCCCCAGATAAGACATGGGCTGGAGGACAGCAGGGCATCCCGGCTTGGGGAGTAACAAGCATCAGCAGGGATCTGACGCTCTATTGGCGTGTGTGTGTGTGTGTGTGTGTGTGTGTGTGTGTGTGTGTGTGTGTGTGTGTGTGTGTGTGTGTGTGTGTGTGTGTGTGTGTGTGTGTGTGTGTGTACTGAGAAAAAAAAAGAAAGAAGCAAAGCTACAACACATATATTCACACACACACACACACACACACACACACACACATAGCCCTAGTCTGAGGGCACAGCTGTAATTGGATGTCTGATTACTGTCAGATAGTGTGTGTAGGAGAGAGAGAGAGAGAGAGAAAGAGAGAGAGGTTGAAAAAATGAAAGAAAAGTCTTCTCTCAGGGAAAGAGAGAGAATGTTAGCAACAGAAGAGTAGAAGAAAGAGAGATCGAGACTCAGAAGTCAGAGAGAGAGAGAGAGAGAGTACACAGAGAAGTGGACATGTTCTCTCTGTGATCTCTGAGCTTAACGTTGACCTTGTGCTTTTTATCTGTGGTCTGACATCCAATCATCCCTTGCTTATCTCCCTCCTCCCTCGCCTCATACCCTACATCTTCTCACCTTCCCATCCTTTTCCTCATTTCTTCCTCCCCACCTTCTCATCCCCCTGATTTTCCACCACGTCTCCTATCTCTTTTCATCTACCATTCTCCACCTAACCTCCCTCCCTTCTCTTCTCCATCTATTTCCTGTCATCCGTCCCACCCGATCCCACCTTCAGTCACCTGCATTCCAGCAGGAAGCCAGTGGGATTAATCTGATTGATTGGAAGTATTGGTGAGGTGTGACGGATGGCAGAAGGTCAGACGAGTCAATGGAGACATTAACTGACTTGTCTCCTGCCTGAGGAACTCACAGAACTAGTCTCCAGTTGTCAACTCTCACCACAGTGCTGATAGTAAGCAGTTCATTTGAAAGGCTACTGCGCTCTCTCTGTCCTTGCTGAGATTAAGGAGTTAAGCCTGGAACATGCTTATCAATCTGTGTGTAAACAAAGGTGCGCGGCTGTCGATCGGAGGGCATTTGCGTTACTTTTTTGTTTTAGTCTTGTACAGATTTTGGGTAGAAGATTAACATTTCCAATCTCTGTACTTCTGTGAAGATGTTTACAGGTACCTTTGCAGAAGTACAATTCCCTCAATACACATAGTTCTGACCAGGCAGGCACACAGACACAGACCACATTATGTTTTTCTTTTCAAAATTTCTCTGCAGTCTCCATTGAAAAATAGATCAAATATGTGTGATGTGCCTACAAAAGGGTTCAGATTCAGCCATTACTGAAGTCTCATGAGTCCAATGTTAAACGTCCTCCTGATGTTCCTTTTATAGCCACTAGGTGGGCAAAATGAATTAGTATGTCTGTGTAGTATAAGTTAGTTATTAAATGTATTCTTCAGAAGTATACTCAGGTGACTGTTACGGTGCAGTATTTACACTTTAATGTATTTATTTAGATATTTGATATTGAAACTCTGGCAGTATCTTCTTTTTTTAATGGATAGCGAATTTACAACATTCATAACATCCAGTCATTCAGCACACAGCCACTGGGATTCAAGGGCTGGGCACTTGTGTTTTTTCGAGTACTTGTATGGATAATAGTTTTTTTTTTCCAGACACAAGTACGTTCTGCGTACTGCCAACTAATACTAATTGCATGTATGATCTGGTAGAATGGTTGGACCACAGAAGAGGCTGGTTTCTAGAGGACTGCACATACACATGCGCATAAACAGGCTTTCTTTCTCTCGTGCACATACACCTGACACACACACACACACACACACACACACACACTCAGTGCTCCATGCAGTCGGTGTCCACCTGTCTCCCCCCAGACCTGAGCAAGTGCTGACTTCAGCTAGACTGCTCGACTCCTGTGGTGAAGACACACACACACACACACACACACACACACACACACACACATACACACACATCAACTTTCTGTGGTAGGTGAAGTGAGACGTTAAAAGGCCAAGATCTTCTTTCTCTCTCTGTCTCTTTTTCTGTCTTGCTCACCCCCTCTCTGTCTCCCTGTTTCTTCTTCGTCTTTCTCTTCTTTCCCTCCCTCCATACTTGAACCAGCCGCCACCAGCAGTCAGACTCCCTATGCCCTTGTATCTCCCTCTATGTCTATGTCACTCGATGCAAGGTCCAATCTGTTCCCCCTGTTCTCTCCCACTTTTCGATATCTGTATACTGAAAAGCAGCCTGTCCTCTATGTATAAAATAAAGATGCCGCAAAGGCCAAAGTCCTGCTTTTTAATTCAATCATTCTGCAGAGCTGCTGGCCTTGCAACTTTACCCCAGAGAGGTAAATTATATTGACATTCAAATTTTGTCCTCTTTTCAGCCATCACCAGACATCACAAAATACTGATCCCATCAGCCTTGATGTTAACGGAGGCAGGATGGAATAATTATACCGCACTGTCACTGTTTCCGGCACTAAGACAAGATAGATGCATGATGTAGGAAATCTGCAATGGCTACTAATTTGATAAATAATGCAGATATACAAGGAGGAAGAGGGGATTCTACTATTACTTTCAGTAATGCAGGGTAGATGGATGATGAGGGCTATTCGCTATGGTTACTAATGTAATATTAATGTAATGAAAGATGGGGATGTCATGTACACATTTACTACCATGTTTTCTTTTATACTGACATTTATCACTTTTTGTACTTTTTGTACAGAGAGGATAAATAGTCCCATTTTCCAATGCTGCACACCATTTGTTTTCAGCAAGTAAGAAACCCAGAACATAATTATATACTGATAAGTATTGGTCCATTTTTGGACCACCAACAAACAGAGACATTACCCTGCAAAAACACAGTGAATAAGTGTCTGTGCGACAAATTGTGGGTAACACTTTATCTTAAGTCCCTATCTTTAGTATTTATAAGCAGCATACAAACATTTAAAAAATGGTTTGTAATATATTTAATGTACTTGTAAGCAACTTCGCTAATGAAGACATATTTAATGTTATTACTGTGTTTTACTACATTGTCATTCATTATCTGTTTATACACCAGCCTTCACTTATGGGTGCCCACAGGAGGAGTTATAGTTGTTGACAAATGCATTAATAAACACTCATATCTGCTTACAGTACAACTGCATTATGGTGTGTTATTACAAATGTATTTAATGTTTATTTACTGCTTGTGAATGCTAAGTAGGAGATTTAAAGTTAAGTGGGAAATTTAGATTACATTTTTTTTAAAAACTTAATATAAAAAAAGTGCATGGTGGCATCCATGTTTGCTGAGAAGATTTAAGGTATAACTGTTAATGAGTACCTGTGTTAAAGTTTTATGTTGTGTGATCTTCCCTTCTTTGCCAGTTGAATGTAGCTATGGAGCATTTAGTCCAGTACAGTAGGTGCCACTGCAGTATTAATGCAGAATCCAGGAAAGGATTTCTGCAACGTCTAGAATTATATAATAATAACACAAAGTAATGCAGACTGAAGGATAACTCCAGCGGCTATCACTGTTTTATTAAATTCTGCTATAATATACTGAGGCTAGAGTGTGAATTAGCTTTTTAGATAGATACCACAAATTATTGCATTTTGTCTGAGCACCACTTGAAACATTTTATTATGTGCACAGTAGATCATCGCAAATATCCAATATCCATTCGGTGATGCAAACTGCTGCCTCAATTTCTACTCTGATAACTCACAGCACTGTGGAGACATCGCTCATAATTTTATCTCAGTGTGTGCTCACACCGTGCTAATCGAACAAACATTTACCAAAAGTACATTCAATTTCCGTAAACTGATACAACTCTGCCCATTTCCCCCCCATGCCCTTATCAGTGTTTCATTATCAGCAAATTATAAGTAATTTCAAGTTTAAGTCCATTATGAGCTCACGAAAGCTTTCCCACCGCAGGCTTGGTTCAGGTCTGAGCAGCCTCTTTTTGGGTTCGGGCTAGGACCGCCTTAAATTTCCAAGCCCATTTGAGGTTTTAAGGCCTGTGTCCTTTAAGGCATATTTTAATGGGAGGATGTAAATTTCCTGGGACAGCGGTTCCGTGGGTGTTGTCAATGATTCATTAGCAGGCCTGGGGAGAAGTTTCAACTCGGAGTGGAAAAATGCAGAACACAATATTTACCGCACCACTTCATCCACACCCAAGCAGGAGGAGGGAGAGGGGGGGGGGGGGGGGGGTATAAAGCCAGCACGTGTGTTGTGCACATAGTTACTGGAGTGCACACAAATACATGCAAAGGCAAATGTCCATTGGTAAGCATAGACATGTTCACACAAGGATGTGCCACACACACACACACACACACACACACACACACACACACACACACACACACACCCCCATACATACATGCACATTCACACACATACATCAGTGACTTCAAAGGCCCACGCTGCAGTGCCCCAAGCCATGAACAAAGCATAGAGAAGCAGAGGGCAACTTTTAATTTTAAAGCAGTGCTAATGAGGTTTGTGCGTGTGTTGTGTGTGTGTGCTGTATGTTTGTGTGGGAATTGTCCAATTGTAACAGTAACACTGGCAGGTATTTCTGTGGGGTGGATGCAGTGGGCGGTTTCATCAAAGAAATGCTCGCTAAGCTGGAGAAAGAAATTAATTTCTTCCTGCGTGGATTTGTTGGGTACACAGAGCCTCATATTTGGTCTGGGCATATTGAATGTTGTGCTAATAGTAACAATGACAAGCGCGCGTGTGTGTGTGTGTGTGTGTGTTTGTCTCAGACTGGCACATACTTGAGAGAGAGACGGTGAGGGTGACGCAGCTATATCTTAATGGAAGAATCATTAAAGGCTGGGACTTTGATTTCACTGCCTTCCTTTCATTTTGTCACACACTCACATCTAACACAGAAATATGCATGCAGGCACACCAACACACACACACACACACACACACACACACACGCACATACACGCACGCACACACACACACACACACGCACACACACACGCACGCACACACACACACACACACACACACGCACACGCACGCACGCACACGCACACACACACACACACGCACACTCCAGTGCCAGTGGCTTAAAGGCAGCTAGCTTTAAAGTTACTCTCATTACTCATCTTGCTTAACAGGAAACCACATTAATGTCTGTGTGTGTCGAAGGCGTAATTCGTGTGGGTGCTCCTGCAGCATTGAGTAGAGGTTTTGTGCAGGGTATGGTGAGCTGTATGGAGTGATGCAAATGACTGCTGCTGTTGGAGTCATCTTTTCAAACAGGACTTTTAAAATTGCTGGGAGATGCTGCCAACTGTGAAAGAGGGGAAGATACTGTAAGTGTGGGAATTGAAGATGGGGTTGGAGTAAAGAAACAAAGATGGAGAGGGAAAAGAAAAGGAGAAGCAGGGAAGAAACAGATGACAAATGGGATGACCGTGAAGAAGAAGGTGATTATTGCTGCTGATCTTGCCCTTGCCACCCAGTTATTCATATTCAATGTATGTTTTGGTTCATAATTTTGTGACTGAGAAAGTCAAATTGACAGTTACATTTCCCAGGAAATAGAGCACCCACCATGATTCTCTTTTTTGTTGTTCTTTTTCTCACATTGTTTCAAAACTGTGGTACTCCCTGCCAAGTTTGACAAGCTGAAGGTGAGCGGAAAATGACAGGAGCAAGAATACACACAGTGAGAAAGCTGAGTAATTCCTCTTTTTTTTCTCCCTCCTCCCCCATTTATGCCTCCGTTGGTTAATAGATAAAATGGTGCAGAGAGAGGGGAGTGTGGGAGGGAAGCAGATAGTTAATTAAACGTTGAGACAGTGGTGTTTCCTGTCCTGAAACAGAATTAATTTAATCTCAAAACAGAATGGAGTTAATTACCGACTATAAGGGTTTCATTTGTAGAAGCGCTGGACGCACTTAACATCGAGTTTATCATCACAATTGCACCCTGCTTTTCTTTTTTTTTTACTGGGCTGCAGAGGGGACAGATTGGGGACGCACACACTCACACACACACACACACACACACACACACACACACACACACACGATTACATGCAACTCAAAATTCGTTTGCATGCATTTGCATAACTCATTGGCTGACACCTACACACATGCATAAAAACAGGCATTTAGGCTCACACCTACACCCAGAGAGGTAAACAAACAAGACTCTCACACACACACACAGATATACACATAAATAGACTCAAGGAATTAGGATTCAGTCACATTCTATTCCACATTGAAGCCTCAATAATCAGGTTATTAGAGATAAACTGAGAGCTCGGTGTGTTGCTGCTCATCGGATGCAGAGCCCATAATTCAATTAGCCCGTTGTAGATGAACGTGCTACAATTGCTGAATTATGTAATAAACTGGCTATTGCTATGATCCAATACAACCGAGACCGTTCTCTTATCTGAAGTGAATAAAGAGAATTTCTAACTGTTCTCACATTAGTATGCCCGGCGTGTGATGTGATGTCTCTAAACAATTCATTATCCAGTCTTTTTACACAATCAGCCAAATTATATGAGCCTGCAGATTGTGTTTTTTTGGGGGGGTCGAGGGGAAGTGAAATGGTTCGGTCCATAACAAGCGATGCAAAGCTTTTCACTCTGATTTCTCTAAATCTAGCAGCTAATTTAGACTTTATCTAAAAATGCAGGGCGTTATCAACACGTTGGCTGCCGAATCATGTGTTTACTGCTCTGTTTATTCATATGATAATAAGCATGGGATGTCAGCAGTCACCGTTTCTTCCCTTGGAAAAGAATTGGCAGCAGGATAGGTGTTTGAACTCCGTGTCAGGTACCTGAGATGCAGGTTTTTAATCCAGATCTTCACTGAAATCAATACCAGAGCTTGTAGTTCACAGTTCAACACTTTTTCACATCAGACCATACTAGGAGCTCTCCACTCTGCCTCAACAGACAATGCAAAAGCATGGCCTCCAAAATAGCTTAAATATTATTGTTTACAAGATTGTTGTAATCCATCTCTCCTTTTCTCTACATTGTTAGTTTGCAACGTGAAGCGAATCCTGTCTGGAGTGCTGTGTGTGTGAAGGGTTTTGATGTTAAATCTCTCTCTTCCAAAGCCTCCTTTTTATTTAACAACTTCTGCTTTCAACTAGACGTTCTGTGAGTGATTTAAAAAAAAAAAGAAAAAGAAAAGAAAAGACGTTGATGTTTTTCCTGACCTAACCTCACAGCTTTCCTTTCAACAGAGCAGCAAAGGTGCACTCTAATAACCGACACTCGCATTTAACGAGCTGCTTTTTCTGGCACCATCAAAGAAAATGTAGCAGTGAATTTGGCTGCGACACGTACACTCAGGTGTGTGTTTGCGAGTGTGTGCACATAAACACTTACACACAGACGCACATATATGATTCGATATCTTTATCTGGGAAGTCTGTCCTCCATGGGGACAGTTATTGATGATGTGAATGATGCTATGAAACAAACAATGATGTAATCTCTTTTATAATACTCCAAGGACAATGGAGAGAGAATGCAAACATCAGCGATTGGCGTGTGTGTGCGTGTGCACTATATGCTTTGTTTCCTCACAATTCGCTATCTGTGTGTAAATATACAAAAGTGTACATCCAGCTGGTGATTATCCTTGAAAAAGTATTCTGAACTTCTGTACTTCTGAAAGTATTTGTGTCTAGTGTGAAGTGTGTGTGTGTGTGTGTGTGTGTGTGTGTGTGTGTGAGGGTGCCTATGCAGATTTTGTCACTGTAGTGATTATCCTTGAGAGGCTTTTAATTTGAGGCTAATGAGTATTTGTTTTAGCAGTCATGCACGCTGATGTGTGTGTGTTTGTGTGTGTGTGTGTGTGCGTCTCCATGGGTACGAATGCGAGTGTGTGATTTAGGAGTGTGATGTACTGAAAGCGACAGACTGTACAGATGTTCAATAAATGGGCTGGAACAGGCGGGGAGGAAAGGGGACATCATTCACACTCACACACACACACACACACACACACACACACACACACACACACACACACACCCAAAAAGATGTGGATGCACTCAGTCAGTCTTATTGTGCACTGGTTAGAATAAAGCAGATGTAATGTATGAAATAATCCTACAAACACACACACACACCTTTACACCTTGAGCTGGGCTAATGATCTAATGACGCAGAGCTAATTAACAGAACAGAGCTTAAATATAAAGTCTGGATTAGTGCAAACCAGAATGGGATGTTGGATTCTGCGTGTGTGTGAGAGAGAGCGAGAGCATGTGTGCTTGTTTATGTGGGCGCCCATTTGTTTAAGACTGAAAGTCATTCAAAAACTATTACTTCTTTTTTGTCCCCATGTTTCCAGGGTTGAATATGAATTGTGTGTGTGTGTGTGTGTGTGTGTGTGTATGTGTGAGAGAGAGAGACAGAGAGAGAGCAAAAGAACAAGGCAACAAAAATCTTTCTCATTATGACATGTTGTGAGTGAAAAACCTAATATTGCTGTGACTGCTATTCTCTTCATCCTCAACAATAGGAAATGAAGGAGTGTGAAGTGGGCGCAGAGGATATCTCACACTGTGCACAGTGACGTGACTCATAACATTGCCCCATTCATCTTTCTCCCTTGTTTTTTGCTGTTCTCTCTGTTGCGATCAACACCTCCTACCTTCACCATCCTGTCCTCTGTTGCCGTATCTCAAACTCTTCGCCTTCCTCTGTCTCTCTTTCTCTTCCTTCTTTTTCTACAACTTGTTTTTCTTTCCCGTGTCCATCATGCCATCACACCTACTCCTTTCTCTCCAAACCTTTTTCTTCTTTTGTGTCCCTGCTCCAATGCTCTATCTTGTTTTTCTTTACTTCCTTCATATCTTGTCTCACCCAACTCTCTGACTCCTTATTATTTGTCTTATTGCTTGCTGCTGTGGTGTTGTGGCATTCCCCAAAATCTCTTGGCCAGCAGTACTACATCCTGTGGTTTGGATTGTTCTTGGATTTTCTTGATTTTTTTATGGTGGTTTCTGTTAAGCTTACCAGCCATTTATTCTATATATTTATTATTTATATATTTATGTAAGTGCTGAGGCTGCTGGATCTGTAAAACCACATCATTTCCATGTACCAGAGGGAGAGTTTACAACCAAGTTTAGAACACAGTTTAGAACTGGGTAGAGGCCAAATCAAGTGAGAGCAACTAAATGGGAGTGATGAATACAAAATGTAGAAATGCAAATCAGTGACGAAAAAAACCCAACAGATAATACATTCTGTCCCTCTTTCTCTCTTTCTGTCCCAGGTGGTGTGTGCATTGCCCAGTCCTTGAAGATCCCTAGGGAGCCCAGGCCAGGGGAGTTTGACAAGATCATCAGACGCCTGCTGGAGACCTCCAATGCCAGGGCTGTCATCATGTTCGCTAATGAGGATGACATACGGTACGTGCCACACACTTAAACAAGTCCCCTGCTGCCACTGCTCATAATGCTTCTGCAGCCTTCACTTAAGCGACATATTCTGTCGCATTATTCTATTATAATAACTTAAAGATACCTACATGCCACTTTCAGTTAAAAGCAATAATGACCAACTGACTCGTCCTTCAAGACCCTGCTAACTGCTGATATTATGAAAGAAGTATAAAGTTAGATGAATTGTCCTTTAGCTTATCAACTGGTTGGAGCTATTGCATTATGTAGTTTTCATTCAAGTATTTCCTATGTTTTTACTTTTTAATCAGAACCATGGTACTAGACCATGGTACATGTGCTGAGGAGGGGGTTGTTGTTGTTGTTCTTTTCTGGGCTGCATAAACGCTTTAATTCTCCGGTCTTTTCTCCAACAGACGTGTTCTGGATGCAGCTAAAAGGAACAACCAAACGGGTCACTTCCTGTGGGTGGGTTCAGACAGCTGGGGGTCTAAAATCTCTCCTGTGATTGGCCAGGAGAGAGTGGCTGAGGGAGCCATCACGATTCTTCCCAAACGAGCATCTGTGGATGGTAAGAGTGTGTGTGAAGAAAACAGACACATAACGTACAATGACCCCATGTCCTTTTGTCATTCCACACACAGTCAGTGACTGACGGTAGGTAAACAGTGATCTCTTAAAAGAATTGTTAAAAAGTCCAAAAAGTTTCATCTGCAATGTGACTCTTTCCACACACCTGGCTGTGTGACAGATGAAAGGAAGCTGACGTTGTGTGGGTTTGAAGTCTAATAGGTCAAATTAAGGGGACTGGGAGAAAGACCAGAAACAGAAAGTAAAATACACTCATGTTCCCCCACTCTTGATCCCAGCGGGCAACAGGTTTTTGCCATTAGGTCAGGGAGGATATCCTCATTTGCTCCCTGTCAGAGTTCCCTATTAGATAATTGACTCCTGGAGGGACACAAAGGCGGCAAGATATAAACTGAAAGTGAGAGAGGGAGATCCTATGTAGAGGTCTAAATGAATCAAAGTCAGCTTTGGCTGATCAACATGAGGGAACCTTCTATGGGGTCTTAGGAATAGACGGAGGAGTTGTGAGTGAGACGGAACCAGCGGAGGATTAATGAAGAGTGCATAACTAATTTATTAGGTATACCTGTCAATCTGATGCAATATAATCCAATAACGTGCAATAGATCCTACATTTGTGAAGCAATGAATTCCGCTCTCAGGTAATTTTTAAGTAGTTAGTGCTCCATTATAATGAGAGGTGTTTCTAACATTTATTTTCCTGAGGGGGACTGCTATTCGTTTGGTTTATATTGTGCTTAAAACATTGCACAAATACTTTTTAGGGATACTTTAAGGAGTAGTGTGACATTTTAGAAAACAATGCGTCACTTTCTTCTCAAGAGTCAGATGAAATATCTCCACCGCTGTCTTATCTTTCCATTGAATATCAAGCTAGAGCCAGGGGACGGTTAGCTTAGCATAGCACAAAGCCTGGAAACAGTTGTACACAGCTGGCCTGGCTCTCTTCAGAAAAAAAAAAAAAAGGCTGACTAAAATCTTATTGTCAGTGTGAGGTTGCCAGGCAACCAGTGGCGACTCCAGGAAGTCACTGCCCTAAGTGAAGAAGCCATTAATGATAATTAAGTGCAAATCTTTAGAGATAGGTATTTTACCTTTGTAAAGAGCCAGGCTAGCTGCTCTCCCCTGCTTCCAGTCTTTGTGCTAAGCTAAGCTAACTGTTTCCTGGCCCCAGCTTTGTATTTAGTGTACAGCCTGCCACAGAGCGTGGTATCGATCCTCTCGTCTAACTCTCGACAAGAAAGCAAATACGCGTATTTCCCAAAGTGACAATCTATTTCTTCAATCAAATAACCATTGTAACTTTGGTACCCCCGGGGGTCCAGTGTCCCCAAACAGTTTCCCACTTCTGGGAGATTTCTTTTCCTAATATGAGGGAACCTAAACTTAATGTTGTTAGAACCTTACAGTACCACAAACGCTTTATATATTTTTTTTTTTATGAGCATCACATCTGTTCACAATGAGAGGCATGTGATCCCAGATGATATGTGCTACTTGTTGAGCTTCACAGGGAGTGACCCCACTGTTCCCAGCAGTCTAAGTATCAATTGAGCTACACAGGTGCACAAGGGACCAATTTCCCTGACAGCAGAGGAGATTAATCAAGGCAGCTCTTGTCAGCTTTTACAGCGAGTCAGGCGTGGCACAGGCTGTCCAAGTCAGTCGAATAGTCCCCGGTGATTTCCCCAGCCTCCATAGTTTGTTTCACATGCACTATATTGCCCTGACCTACAGTCCCAGTTGGAAATGACACCTTCTTTTTATTAGTGAAGTGTAAAGGCTCCTTTGCTGTCTTCTTGGGGCATACCTGAGGTCTTAATTCAAGTAGCCAGCACATCACTGATGATATTAAGGAGGGTTATAAAGCAACATGGCGATAGAAGATCTCTTCTAAAAATCCAGTTTTGCCATCTTTTCCTCACAGACAACAAAGCAAATTCTTTTTTTTGCCAATTAATTGTGATATGAATTAAGTAGAACAACTACAAGGAGTGTTTTTGTCTCCCTCATTCGTCTTCCCTTTCGCCCATCTCTTTATCTCATCCTGCCAGCCTCTGACAGGTATTTCCATCCCTGTGAGTGGAGAAATGTGTTTCTCCCTGTTTCTCTCCTCCTCTCTACTTATTAAATTGGACAAGTAGCCAATGTAGACTGTGAAAGCTCGTTCTAAAATGTTTGCTCTCCCTTGCTCTCGGCTTCAGTATTTGATAGGCGCTCGTACACTGTATGGCTCCGCAGAAATTACTTTTCAGTCATACTTTAGATCCAAAGGCTATTCATAACACATGCCTTTGTGAGTCAAAACGTATTACAGTGCCATGAACACCTCATTTTTAAGCACAGGCAGGCAACGATCTTTATGGACAGGCGGATGTATTCAGTACAGTTTAAAAAAGGGAAAATTAGAAACTCTCCACTCCATGTATTTTAACTTTTACAGTCTTTGTCTTTTTTTGCAGCGTTTGATCGGTATTTCCGTAGCCGCTCGCTGTCCAACAACAGAAGAAATGTTTGGTTCGCTGAATTCTGGGAGGAAAATTTCAACTGTAAGCTGGGGATGCATGGTAAACGGCCTGGCAGCCTGAAGAAATGCACAGGTAAGACTCTACACTTTGACTTCTTACATTATTAGAGGTGCAAGTCACCATGAGGAAAAAAAACAAGGAAACTTAAAATGCCTGATAGCCAAAACCGCATTTTTAGGTGGACTTTGTATGCTCCATAGTAGAGACACAAAAAGAGATAATGCTCCTAGCCAGAGTGGGTTTTTATACTTGTAACGGAGGCTGTAGCAAATCATTTTGCCAGTTTCAGAAGAGGTGTTTCAACTCCACAGACGTTCCATAGAGGGTTGTATGTTTTACCTTCTAACAAATCTGGCAGGTGGGCAGTTCTAATTGGTCTTCTCTTATCCCCGCACCACATCAACCAGATCCTTGCATCTTGCTCCGTGCCATTGTTCTACTTAATTTGATGCAAAACATGGACTAGCTAAAATGCTCATCAATGCAGCTTCCAGTTTAATAAATCCCAAAACTATTGTGCTTCTTTCATCTTCTCTCTGACATTTATCAACAGCTTCGACTTTTCACAAGATTGAAGTCACCAGAGAAACTAGTTCACTCTGAAAGAAACCTGTCTTTCTGGCCTTTTCCAATTAGGCCAGCCCACAAAACCCTGTGCAGATTTACCTCACCGCTGTGGATTGTCTAAGGCTTCATTGGAGCGTCCTGGCTCCCAAAATTTGTCAACAGGGACAAGCATAGGGGTTTAATTAGTATATATATTGTAGAGAACGCTGCCGGCTTTAATAAGTACCCTCAAAGCACAGATCACACTAGCTGTTAGGCTCCAAGGAGCAATACGGCTCAACAAGAACAATTGTTTGTGTACTCAAAGCTAAAGGGGAAATTAAATAATTGTTGGAGTCTGAGCTTGTAAATACGGTACTTTAGTCTCCTCCCTGTGTGTGTGTGTGTGTGTGTGTGTATAGAGTATATGTGTGTATTTGTGCTGGAATAAGCACTTCTTAGTGTCAGTTTTTGGATGTGTTCATGATATGTGTGATTTGACCTGCATTTTGTTGTCGTATCAAAATGCCAGCAGCTTCTTATTTTACACAAGTCTAAGCACTGCTACTGATGTGCATCCTGTGTGGTTCGTGCTGTGTGTGCATGATCTGGATAGGGCTGTGTGTGCACTTTCAGTGTACTCAGAGTACCTACAGCTGCCACTGGCTATGTCACACACTAACAAATGTCACACTCACAGCAGAGTTAGTGATGCCAATGGACATGTACCTGTATGTATGTCCATGATCACTGACATAAAACCTTTCCAGTTTAGGTTCTGTGGTTGAGTCTGTTTGTTTATGTGCTTGCGTGTGTGTCACAGTGAGTGTTCCCCGGCTGATGCCCGCCATTAGTTCACATAATTAGGTTTGTAAGGGCTGTGACTCCCTTTGACCGTCTATTACTAGCCGTGGCATCTGTGTATGTGGGCGTGTATGTGTCGAGGACCCTGTAGTCGTGCGACAGAGTCCATTAATTCCAAGTGCTGGGGTTCACGACCTCCAAATCATCAACACAGAAGCCAATCAGCAGCCTGCTGCTCAAGGTCGGCGTGTTGACACAGCTGATGGGAGGATGTGGAAATGGGTGTGATTATTGCATGGGATTAGGTTGAGAGGGGGAGACAAATAGAAAGAGAGATAGTGTCAACAAGTGCAAATAAGAAAATTAACAGGAAGAGGGATTGCAAAATAATGTTTCGATGCACAATTTAGAAACAGAGAGACCAAGAAATGATAATAAAATAAATGAATAATAACAGAGGAAAAACAACAAATGAGTGAGGACGAACCAAAAAGACACATTAAGATTGAGAAAGGGAGAAGGAAATGAGAGTTCTTTCTGTATCTGAGCTAATTTTGTCCAAACATGAGCTGATCCCAATCTGTTGAAAATATTACGCTCATCTATATGTATATGAAATAATAGTAAAGTACCTCAAATTTGTACTTGAGTAAATGTACTTAGTAACATTGCACCACAGTTCAAAACAACAACAATAACTGCAAAGTTTGAAAAGACATTAATAAGTATTGTACATCTTGAATATTTAAGGCAAAAGAATGAGCAAACTTTGATATCTTAGAAAAATAACTATACCTGAATCAACATTTTATCAGAACACCATATGAGCTTTTTGCATTTAACAGTGTGATGTTATATTTTCATCACGACACTGAACGTTGCATTTCTACTCAGATTGTTAGCGTACCATCAGTGACACCATTACTGGCAAAGATGTGCTGTTTGAATTAAACTCTAATAGGTGCCCACTAACAGACAAAGAAAAGGAACTCCTAAATGTCAAGGCGAACATCAAAATCCTGTCTTTCAGTTCTGAACAGTTGTTCGGCTTCCTCTGATGTTGAATGAGTGCATCAGTGTTTCATCAGTCTGTCTTCAGCTGGGGCTTTCTTTCACTACGTGACTCGTGCATCACCTTCTCAAAAAATGGATATTTTCGGAAAATATACCCAGTATTCTGTGGAACATACAAACACACAAACACCTTTGCAGTTGTTATGATATATTTTAGTGGGGTATTTGTGATTTTTGTTAATGATTATTACTGCTACTACTCTCTGTTCTCCAGTCCAGTCAATTAATTTTGATAATTTGTTTACCGTACAGTAGCTCAACTTTCATCACGTCAACTTTCATCTTTCATGAAGAGAATAGTAAGCACAAAGGAAAAGGGAAATCCGAGGCACTCGCACACTTTTGAGGGTAGCAGAAAGTAAAAAACCCGTCTTTTCTCAAAAAAGCAAGCAAGCACATCAGCCAGGACAACTCAGACACTGGAATAAAACTCTGTTCTGTTGAAGGATTGCAGTCAGGTAAAACTGATGCCTGAGGGGAAGCTGACTGAAGTAGACACCAGATCATAGATAAGCTTACAAACACACTTACACACTCACAAACACTTGAATGCCCAGTGTCTGCAGATAAAACCATGAACGAGTGCACAAGCTCTGCGCTCGTTAATGTGGCACTTTGACACCTGATCTTCAAGTCCCACTGGCCTTGTTTTTATAAAGATGCAGGTGAAATTACATCTTACATGCTCTATCTTTTTTCACAAACGCACACATCCACACTCTCGTTTTCTAAAAGATCCCCTAACCCGAACTATGACACAGATTTCTCAGTGAAATAAAATATGAACTTAGTATTATTAAAGAACATAAACTGTCTTCACTTGGAGACCTATTCTCAATTTTTAGATACAACTTTGTAGGATTGTCAGTTGGTTAAAGCTGTAATGGTCCAGTCCAACCGAGCGCAGCGGGATCTCCAGGCGCAAGTGAGGATGCCTCCGAAAATCTAAATGCATTTTATGGTTGGATTTTGATCAGTTTCCCATCAGAGCAGGATCTGAGCCTAATTGGAGTAAAATGGCCGTAAAAATGTTCAAGGCTGAAATATAAATACATTTACATCAAATACATGACAGATCTCAGATGTGATTGGTTACTGTGCTATTTCTGCCCCTTCCAGGTCACAGTCAGACAGTTTTGCCTATAATCCCATCAGGCTCCGCAGGAGGAAAATGAATGGGTGGCGGCAGCTCCGCCTAACTCATCAGCGCTATGACACTGGCTGATCTCTCAAATCATCACATCCTTGTTCTGTGGAGCCGGCATTTCCCTGCTCTGGGCTGGACACAAACACACCGGGACTGACGTATAGGAACACATCACACAAACAAAGGGCAAAACAAGACATTAAAGCCCATTCACACACACACACACACACACAGGACATACACATATTCTGTCCACACACTGTTCCACCTGGGCCCATCAAGGGATCTATTCCACCAATGAATATCAGTGGTTTTGACAGGAGCTATAAGCCTCAGGTACACACAGAGGAATTAAAGTGTAGTGCGAGCAGGAAACAAGGTTGTTACACTGTTGGCTGCTGTTTTTTCTTTGTCTTTTCTCCTGTGTTGGTTGTCCAACTCTCGAAGGAATTATACCAACATTTTATCCTCCTTTTTTCATTACTTTGTCGACTGTCAACTTTCTCTGTCTGACTTTCTATCACCCTGTCTCTCTACCTATTTATCCATAATTTCTTCTTGTTCTGTCAAATTCAAATATAAAGGGCTTTATTGGCATGAAATTATTGAGAAACTGTATTGACAAAGCACTATATGAATATAGACAAAAAACAAAAATGTAGATGTACAACAATTAAGAAACAAAAGAGAAAAAAGTCACACAGGCACAGGGAGTGAATTATGAGTTCATAATGCTACAGAAAACCTCTCCAAGATTCACACAAATACCTCTGTAGTTATTAGGGTCACATTTATTACTATGTATATATATATATCTGTGTCTCTCTCCCTCCCTCACCCACTACTTCGCCCTTTCTCCCTCTTACTCCTATTGATGCTCACAAGGTCACAAAGACTAATCCGCTGTATTGTTTTTGTTATATTTCACTGTAAATGTGGCAAATTAAAGCTAGCTCTATAAACGAAGCAGACTTTTACATCAGTGCTTACATTTACACAGTTATGATGGCCTAGCTATTTGGGAAGAGCTATTTGTAGAGCTATTTGCAAAGCTATTCGTAATAATGTATATTTTATGCAGCTGCATAGTTTGCACTTGTATTGCCTATTATGGATGAATCTAGTGTTGCATGCAAGGTTTAATGGGTCCAATAACACTCAGTCAGAGGTGTTTTCACCCTACTAAATAGGGGGAAACGCATGGTGCAGATACAGGCAGTAAACAGCAAGCCAAGCTATACAGAGTCACTTTGTTTTGAATGCTAAATACAATTAATAGGGGACATTTTAATGTTAAATTGGGGATGTTGGTGCAGATATGGTACACAGTACAACAGTATGACCTTCCATACATTACATTGCATGGACGGGCCTCAGCAAATGATCATACTGTTTTGTTTTACTTGATGTGACACCTGTAAGAAGGGCATGAGGCACATTTTGCCATTAAAAACTTTCATCCAGGTGAGAATGAGACTCTAACGGGTGTGTTTAGAGAGTGCAAACTCTGTGAGGGAAAATCCTCTTATGATAATTTAAGCTCTATGGTCTACTCTCCCTGATTAGCAAGGTTACCATGAGACTGTAGTTCCCTTTGCAGCTGCCTAATGAAGGTTGTGCTGCAACTTCCTTCCTCCTTAATGGGCAAACATTGAAGATTATCAAGTGCTTATACACACCACACACATGCGCATGAAGCTTTACATTTCCCTAGTTTAACATAAAATATTAATACTGTACAGAGTGTTATTAATGGGAAAATTATATTCTAAAGGCTACCAGGCGATAGTTTGATGCCCTTGCTTTCTCTACTCAAGGATGCTTTTCTTACTCTGTCAAAAAAATATGCTTCTGAAGATGCAAAGTCTTCGTCCAACGCTAGTGATGTGTGCATGGATCCGTCTGTGTGAGATGCACACAAGCGTTTCAGGAGTTAATTAGATCCTGACGTAGCCCGGCAAGCACACATTTACCCCCGCACTCAAACGCATGTTCGCTCACTGCAAATAGACCATATCCTAACGAGGTCGATGGGGAAGGAGAGTTATTAGGCTCGCAGGCTGGATAAACTGTTCCCTCCCCTGTGAAAAGGCCTCAGGGCCAAACAGACTGAAAGATGGAGACAAACACAGATGGAGAGCTTGATGGACAATTAGAGAGAGACAGACTGCAGACTGTGAGACAGAGATGGCGACAGACAGACAGTATTTTATGACTCTTGGCAGCATTAGTTTTCAGTAGGTGAGATGAAGTGTCATTTAGCTGCAGTGGAATGATCATTTTTCATCTTCTCGTAGAGGACATGGTTATCTAACTGCTCTCATAGACAACTCTGTGTGCATATGTGAAAGAGTGCTGATAGATGTGATGCAGTCATGCAATACAAAGCATGCATGTAATGTGTGCCTGAACAGAGAACCTTCATCTGTGTGCTTGTTGCCATCATAGGTAGGTACTGTGTGGTTGAAAGCACCAGTGTTTCCCATGTATAACTGTTAAATCACAGACACGCACACATGCACACACAGAGTAATCCATCTTGAGCAGGTCCAGGGGACCCACTGCTAACGGTGGCCCTGACACACACCACTTTGTCACTGATACACACCCAAAAAGCACAACAGCAAATGGATGCAGACACAAAGCTACTCTAGCACACAAATTAAACGTGCACTAGTGAAGAAGCTGATGTACATGTATTTGTGATAATGTATTCTCGACCCGTATAATGGTGTTGAGCATGTTAACCTCAGGTCATAACCCTTTGGCCATCAAAACAGCATGAACTCAGCTCAATCAGCACGCCATGAATTTAAAGCTGTATTAATGGATCGTTTTGGCCACCTGGGTGCAGTTGAACAAGCTGTAAAGACAACAGTGTTAGCAACCAGCTGCCTATTTACAAATCCAGCTGACACTGAGCAACTTTAGCATTCATTTAGAGTCGTGTTTCTGGCCACTCAACAAATCTTAGTCTGAAATTCTCTCTTCTTTTAGCTCTGTTTTAGTCTCCACTGACTCCTGAGGTGAAATATCTGCCTCTTTAGCAGCAAAATGCTCCACTCTGTTCACCAGCTAGTTGCTGACTTTGTCTGTCCGCCGTTTGGTGTTGGACAGGTAGCGTACAGTGTGGTTATTGCAGGTTCGCTGAAAAGAGCGGCCTGTTGTGACTGGACAAAACAATGAGCTAAAAGACACTAAAATGCTCTGTCGAGCTGAGGAGAACTGCACAGTTGGTGATGATCCTCTTTGGGTTTGTCACTACTAGCGACCCCTTTCACATTTCACATGGTTATTGGAGCCATTAGTAATCTATATATAATATTCATTAGTGAGGCTTTAAATTAAATGACTTTGTTAATAAAGTCACTTAATTAGTTTTGAAATTATAAACTGTTTGTAAAAATGAGGCACTATTTATGCACAAGCATCTGCATTTTGATTGTAGGACAGTAACTGCTGTTTTACAACCTAGATCTTATTTCTAGTTTTGGCCGTCACTCCTATCAGTTCTTTAATGTTGCTGCGTAAATGTGTGATTTGAGTGATTTTAACCAACTTTTCTCTTCCAAACGAGTAGTGGACATCTTATGGCTAAACAGAGGGTTTATTTATTACTGGTCTTATTGCTCGTGCTCCTTGCTCTGTTCGACTGTCAGATCAGATCTGAGCAATAAACAAAGGAAGTGAAATGTTATCACAACCAATAAGAATGATGTCCAAAACTATGAAAATAACAACTAGGTTGTTTTTTATTACTTCAATTTCATTTCTTGAGCCCAAAGCAGTTTTAACAGTACTAAAGGGTGATTGAAGGGAAGATGGCTTCTTGCCCTAATGACTTTAAAAAAATCCAATACAACTGACAGTCTTATCACCAACAGCCAAATGTATCACTATGTTTACTTCCTTCTTTCTTGTCCCTTGTCTCTAAAAGTATGAGGATTAAATGCAAAAATGCATAGCGTAACAGCAGATGTGTGTGCATACCTGTATGTATGTGCATGTACTCGCACATAAAAATCCCACACGCACTTGTGCCAACACACACACATTTCCGTATGCAGTGATGGCTTGTTGCAGGTTAGAGAGAACAAGTGCTACTCTACTAATGTGATTTTACGGTTCATCCTCTCTTCAACAATACCTGTTTTCTCAGCTGCATACCTCTACGTCCCCCCCCTCCCTTCCTCTCTTCTCTCTCTTATTCGGTTGTTTCTCTTATTTCCCTCAACCCTCCTTCAATGAACTTACCTTCCATTTATCATCTCTCACTCCTGCTTTTGTTTTGATTTCTTTTTTTCCCATCCGTCTGTCTTGTTTGATCCAATTGTGTCCCTCCCCTCCCTCACTACCATCATTGTGTTCTTCACTCGTGTCTTGTTTTTTGTTTTATACCTCTCTCTATGCTTTTTTATGTGTGTGCGTTTGTGTGTGTGTATATAAGCTTGTTCGAGAGTGGGAAGACGGGAGGCCCGCTGACATAACACACACAGTCCCTCAGCGACACAAACGAAAATTCTTGTTTATTTGTTCGTGTGAAAGCTGTGCAGGAGAGAGATTAAAAGAAGAACGGACTGACAAAAGGAAATTAAAAAAAGTTGAAGGCAGAGGGAGAGAGAGCTAGTGAGCAAAGCCGAGTTGTGCCAGGACAGTGATTCAGCATAATATGAATAATGACTAATGAATAATTTATATTAGCTGTGTGTACTATCAGCAGTAATATATACCAGTAATAATGTAGAGATGTAATATATATTAGCCACATATGTCTGTGGCATCACAATATTCATGAAAAGTGGTGTTCTGCAGCAAATTGCTCTTTATAAAGCAGAAAACATTCTCGCTGCAGTATGTTGTTCTGTGGACAGAGGGGTAAGGTAGATGAAAGAGGAGGGTAAGAAGGCTCAAAGACAGATCTGTTCAGTCAGTCAATAACCCTAACATGTCAGCAGGAACGTTAGACTGTCCTTCAGCCGTTAAAGGGAACTTCTGGTTTATTTTAGTTTTGTTATCAGGATATTAATTACTGATTAAATGGCAACATTCCTGAAAAAGAAGTCTGATGCAGCAATGAACACAAGCAGTCTGATGAAAATGAAGCTTTTATAGAGTGGTTGAAGTTTTCAAGTCCTTTTTACCTCTGACTGCACGCAGCATCTCTGAAGGGAAGGTCAGAAGTGAGCTCTGTTGCACCTGTACCCAAAACCAAGAGTGATGTCACAGTGTGCTGACACACCCTGAAGTACACTTTGACATCACTGCAACAAGGTGTGAAGTTAAGCCACTGGAGGTGGTAAAAACAAAGACTTTCAGGGGGTGTTAAGTTGCTCTTTAAACAAACCACAGGTTAGCAAAACGTATTTAAAAGAGAAAGTGAAGGCAACATTTTTTACCCAAACTCATCCATTGCAATTTACACACCAACTCTCGGGTTCAACTTTGACCTACTGTACTTACCGTAGTTGTGCGCCCACAGTCAGTATTTCAGTCATCAAAGCAGCCTTTTAACTGAGTCCTTTTCCTTTCACTCGGCTTTTCTTTATTTTCTTGTCAAAAGCTAAAACTGATTTATTGCAACCACCTTTCCTGTGGAACTTCTTGACATATTTTTTGTTTTCCACACTTTTATTTCCTTGACCCTGTTGGCTCAAACAAACATACATACAGCTGAATGATATTAAAATTATATTTGACATTGATCTCTGATCTCTGAGTGAAAACACACTCTCACACACAGACCTGAATCAAATGACCGGTATTTGTGCCGCGGTGTATTGACATAACCCTTGGCTTCAGTGCTCTCTTGTCAAATCATGTAGAGCAGAATCTCTGTCTGATGCTCATTTCCTATTCTCTCCTATTGATTATTCATTTCTTTCTTGGCAGATTAGCCCTGAAGCTAGCTCGGAGCCAGTCAAGTATGCTTATGAAAAGAGAACTCATGTTGTGTATGTGGAGTTTTTTTTGTGGGCGTTAGGGTCACTTTTTACTCATGTTATGACATATAAAGCAAAAACATATTTAAGCAAAGTATGTGCATATGTGTGTTTTGTTACGGCAATGATTTATAAATATTAGTGAATTACGATGTGTGTGTGGGCAGCATTTCCCTATCCTGTCATCTCCCCCGACGTCTTTCAGACATGTTTGATAAATGAGAGAAAAGCTAATTAAGCAACCTTTATGTAAATGTATTCATCACCGTGTGAATTAAGTTTGCATTATCCTAGTGTTTATAAATACATTTCCTCTCTTAATTATTCCCAGATTTATCTCATCAAAATAAATATGCATGTATATGTCAGCTTGTATGGGAAAAAGGAGAAAAAAAGAAAGAAGAAAGAAACTCTTTCAGGCGACGGGAGTGGAGAAGGAGGGAATTGAATATGTGTTCCTAATTGAGGTTTAATTAAGGAGCTTGTCCAAATCATTAGTCTGTCTGTCATCCGTGATGCCATCAATCACTCTCTGTGTAAAACCTGGCTGACACACTGGTCCATGAAGGCATCCATCAAGGCACTTAGCCAGTCAGCATTTTTGCATTAGCCTCACCTCACTGCCTTAATGTATTGGTGTGTGTTCACATTAGACACAGCACCGGCTTCACTAGCAAGGCAGTGAAGCACATATATTTTAGTGGTTTCATTGGCATCCTGTCATTGTTGAGCATTCTGGCAAATGAACCAGGAGAACATGGGGCATGGCTTTACGTTTTGGGGTTGAACAAGTGTTTGTTTAACCGAACATCATGCTGATGAAGACACCGCTTTTAATAATGAAACACTCTCAATCAGAATCAAAACAGGGCTTACTGTATGTGTATCATGCATACATGTCAAAATCCTAAACATTATGGCCAATCATTTCCCAAAGCATATGCTTTGATGTTTAGGGATGATGGGAAGTAGTTGACAAGTAATAGGAAGTTATTTCACTTAAAACTTTGTGGTCGTGAACATTTTGTTCGCTTTATAGTTTTATCAAAGTCATATTGCTGTTGTGTGGCAGTACAGGTATGTGCAGGGACTTTGTTGGTGCATTCAAGTTTCAAATTTGTGTGAGGAACTCCCACAACGAACACTTGAAAGACAGCTGCCTCACAGCAATTTTCTTTTTTTCAAATTCTACTTTCATATAATACAGGTCTGAACCATAGCTGGAAGTCAGGCAGTAAATCATTCAAAACGTGCAAAACCATCTCAGGGTCAAATAAACAATGGAGACAATTGTTAAAATTGTAAAATAAGTATGCACCCTAATAGAAATCATCCTTGGATGGATACATTACATTTGCTCCTTGAAGAAACTCATAGTTCAACACAATTGTTATGTCCTAATAAGTCCATTCTTTATACATTATATTAGAGGGAAAAGTATCCCCAACAGCCTTTTTCTTTCATTTTACATATGACACTTTTGTTGATTGTTGATTATGAAGAACTTTGCATTTTTCCAAGTTGTTCCATTATCTAACACCTGTTACAGTTGCTAAAATCTGTGGAATCAGCGTCAAGCATCCTATGCTTCAAAAGCCAAATAATGACAAAGAATAAGCTCAGGGTTTCATTGATCCTTTAGGAGGTCAAAAATAATTCATTGGTCTGTGTTTATCTTCAAGACTTAAGCTTGTTGCACAAAGTAATATTTCAGCTCCTCACTTCTACTCTCAGGGTTATATTTGTATTGCTCTCATCTCCAGTAATCCTGATGTTCTTACCAGTGTGAGTCACAGTACCACCACCTCTGCACTGATGTTGAAGTGCCAGGTTAGACAACTCAAGTGGTGTCTCATGCAGTTGAAGAGATATTTGAAGAGGTCTGTTTCAAAATGCAGCATCAATTTTGAGTAATGATGAAAAACACCACCATGACTTCATCTTCAAAGATCTCTTTAAAGTCCTGGGTCCCAGCTGTAAAACTCTTGTCATCTAGAGACTTTAAAGTTAAATTTTTTCTGCACCCATACTATTGGTGATAGCAGGTGCTGTGATCCACAAATGGCAGATTATCTCAACAAAACTATCTCAACTTAAAATAATTTTTGGAACAAAGTTTCTGCCAGTTTTTGATTAAACACAACCAAGATGAGCAACGCCTTTCTTCAGATCTAGAAGGATAGGATTGGCTGAGTGTAATGTGTACAAGACAGGCAGGGTGCATATTAACAGCCAAACATTTTGGCCATCCATATCTGTGTTTTCTCTGTCTTCACCTCCATCTCAACCTATCCTTGTTTATTTCTCCCCTTTTGTCTTCACACAGACACACACAGAAAAGCAAGATGGCACTGTATAAATATGTTATACTCACGTATTAAAGACTCAGTTAAAGATGTCTTTATATTTTGCACCTGCTCACACACATTATGTGCAGGGATGAAATGAATAGATTTGTGGGCCACTTCATTGATGTGACAAGCTGTTACTGGCTGCAGACAATGGGCAGACAGATCCAATAAAAGCTGTATAGTATTGTACTCTTCACAGACACACACACACACACACACACACCCCTTGCTCTGGTTACAACACCTGACGCAATCCCAGGAAACACAGAGAGTAGTGTTTTCCCAGTTAGCACCACTCATAACAGCACCAGTCGTTTAACCGTCTCAGGGCAGGATTGCATTTTCTTGCGATATGCTGATTAATGATGCATCGTGTCGTTTCACATCTCATAAGAACAGCAGAGAAAAATTCTCATTATCTCATGACACGTTGATCTATGGCTCAAAGTATGACTCTTTGTTGGGCTTTTTCTCTGAATGGAAGTGTGCACAAATGCTGAATGCAAACAAGTGTGTGCACACACTCACACTGATACTTGATACTTCAGAAAAAGATGCTGGCTTGTTCAGAAAGACAAGCGATGCACGTCGGCTCCGAGTAATGGGGTCGCAAATCTGGTTGCAAATAATGACTCCCATCAGTAATCTGATATTTATGGGTCAGTTTTAAAAGGTCAAGACAAACTCTCCTATCAATATTCCTCCACTGACATCCTTATTCTGAGGTCATTTGGAAAGCAGCTGTATGCTCCTCAGGTCTCTCTTGAGAAAAAGAACATTAATATTTCATTTTGAGTTTGCCTTAATTGGACATCCAGGTTCCAGTGTGTCTTTTCAAGTGGTGCATTGAAACTACAGCAGTTTGTAACCTTCATTAACACAACATTTTTAATTGAAGTAACCTTTCTCTCTCTGTGGCAAAATGTTGAAAAGTGAAATCACTAACTCATCTGCAATCTTCCTAATATGTGGTGTAACTGCTGCTGTTCTGGTGATATTTTGAAATTTTGATATATATATATATATATATATAGATAGATAATATAGAGAAATAGAGTTTGCTATACACTGAATGTTACTAAACAACTTCTATCCCGTCCATCCATATGCTCAGTATGCTCAATATACTCATATTTTTGCCAAATTAAGGCTAAATACACCACTTCTGATTTCTGTCTCATGCTGCATTTTGCAATAAAAGTATGCAAATGTAGTTTGTGAGCAGCAAACTTAAGCAGCTAACCTAGCCCAGGCTACAAAGCTAGAAATGGAAGCAGCACATATTCTGTTGAAAATGCCTATTGATCATGTTATTGACAGTGAAGGAGTGGAATTTGCTGCTGGAGTAGTTTAAACATTTTTTCTTTTTCTTGCAATGGCCACTTGTCACTATTGGAAACAATTTGCTACATATATGAATCCATGCTATTATTAGTGCTCAAATCCGTATTCATCCATATTAACGTTCATGTGTTAGCCTCATGTGATTCAGCGTGTATTCTGTACTATCATTTAAGTAGTTTTTTAGATTGCAGGCCTTAACTACATTCTGAGCTGTCCTCTTATGCCCTGGGAGCAATGCAGCAGAGGATACACATAATCAGCCAATGTGGATGTGAGTGTGTGCATACGTAGACGTCTGTATTTATGTGCTTGCAAACGTGTATGTTATGACAATAAGCCATATGGACATGAGCACAGTATAAGTCAATTGGATTTCCTGTGTGGGCGTTCATATTAGAAGTCAAAGAGTCCCAAAGGCAATCTGACATCTGGCAAAACAACTGATACTGTGCAAAAGGTGTTTATAAAATGGATAGTTACAGATTTCACTTTTAATTTAACTTTTAATTTACTAAAAGAAAAGTGTTATAGTTGTATAGTTTTCTGTTATCCTCATGTTTCGTGGAAATACCGTTTCAAGAGTATCTTAACACCAGGCTGAAAAGCAGAGTTTCACAAGTTTCAAGTCTGTTTCACCTGTGTGTTTTGTTGCACATTAATGATGTCACGGGGTTCTGGCGCACACATGTACATCACTGCAGCAAGGTAAGAAGATTTTCACAGGGTGTTAAATTACTCTTTCAAAACAGGAATAACAAAACACCCCTAAAGAAGATAAATAAAAACATTACAGAATTGTACAGTAAAGTCCAAACAGTAATGTAAATTCATATGTTCCAGTTAAACTTTTAAGACCGTAATTGAGGCACTTAATCCCAGAACTGCACCAAATAGATTATTTCCACTAAACATAGTACTTTTTTTGTTTCTGTGTGAATAATATCCAGGTTGTTTCTTTCCATAGTAGCTCAATCCTCTACATATGAGAAGGAGATAAGCTGCAACAGCAACATAATATGCCATAGAGAGATGAGTTTAAAGAGGTCATTGCTTCATTCCCAAAAATGCATTCCTTCAACATCTTGCTGGCAGTGAATAAAGGAATTTAACACAGAGAGGGATAAAAGACAGCAAATATGTTTAAATACTTTAATCCTCGCAGAGCACAATTCAGTTATTTCAGCCTATAGCTTAAATGGTGGATCTGTACTACTTTAATTGGTGCTCTACATAGAGCATAGAAGTGCAGCAACACATCAGTCGTGTCGACTTCCATAAACTCATAATGTTAAATTTGTTGCATCGGGCGGCAGCTGCCCTGAGATTAGTGACAAGAGCAGTAAATTGACTCCCAATAGGATCCATCAAGGCAGTTAGTCAGTCAGTTAGTTGCATTAGCTTCACCTTGCTGCACTTCTCTATTGGTTTCTGTTTCCCCGGACACAGCGGTTGGCCCAGTATAGTTTTCACCTCACCCTGATGCACAGAGGGTTTTGACTGGGCAATTTAGAAAAAAAAAACTTTTCGGCATGAGAATTAATCAGAATTTTAAAAAAGTTATTTTATACTGAACAATTTGTTGTTGAGTGGTAGGAAATAAATATAATGAAATATAGATTTGGCCAGGCTTGTGGCCAGAATTTCAGACGCTAATGAGAAAAGCTGTCCCTTCACTCAGCAGCTACTGAGGTGTGCATGTGTGTAATTATGAATGTCGAGCAGGTTGTTGGCCAAAAGGTGCATGCCTTCTCTGGATGAATAAAGGTTATTGTAATTTGTGCAGCTGGTTTTCTAATGAAATGTCAAATTAAAGGCAGTGAGACACAAAACAGCACGTTGGCCGACTCTGACGAGCAAGAAGTTGTATTCTAATGCCTGAAACGCTAAGAAACAACTCAATACATTTCTGGACGTCAGTCTCAGTCAGCTGCCTTAAGCAGGTAGTTTTCCAATATGCATTTTGCTCAAACCATGGCCTGCTGGATCACCACCCTGCGTGTGCTCATGAAATCAATACTGTATCTATACAACCAGCTACAGAAGCTACAGCCAGTCATGTGCAGTCACAAAATATAGATGTGAATCTTATACGGACGGGGCTGGAAGGAGTTACACTTTGGCTCAGAAGAATGTGGTTTTACTGGGCCCCAGTATAAGGATGAGGAATGAGAAACAGCAGAATAAGGGTTTTGTTAACCCCCTGGAGTATGATCAAAGCACGTAGGCAGAGAAAAACAGAGATCCTACAGTACCGAGTGTTGCATCTGACAGACGGAGACAGTAATGTGACTGTGTGAGGCTGAATTAAAGTTCACCACTGAGAGAGAGAGAGTTGTACTTTCCTCTGCAAGCTCCATCACCTGTCTCCCTCTTTTTTTTCCCTCTGTCACACACACACACACACACACACACACACACACACACACACACACACACACACACACACACACTTATAGGTACTGTACTGCTCTGTTATCCAGGGATTGAGAGGAGATGAGTTCCATTATTAGTCCAGCTAATAATGCATGTAGACA
This sequence comes from Enoplosus armatus, assembly GCF_043641665.1. Classification (NCBI taxonomy): domain Eukaryota; kingdom Metazoa; phylum Chordata; class Actinopteri; order Centrarchiformes; family Enoplosidae; genus Enoplosus; species Enoplosus armatus. The sequence goes on along the minus strand of NC_092201.1, from coordinate 9,635,601 downwards.
GTGCTGACTAACTTCCTACTGGGGCTCACACACACACACACACACACACCACCACCACCACCACCACCACCACCAACAATAACAAAAACACAAATACAGACATGCATACAAAGCAGCCGTCTTCTATAACTGTGGATTGGATTTCATTCACAGGACCCCATTAAATTCCTTATGGATTCTCATATTGATTGAGGGGCCTCTGGTCTTGTTAATTCAACTCAGCCCAGACAGCGTTTTGATTCAGATTGTGCTGCCTGAAGGTGACTGCTACTTGTAAGAAATGGGTGATTAAAAGCCAAGGGAAAGGCAGTGGAGAGGAGGGAACGAGACAGAAGAGAGAAGGATCGAAAGAGGGGCTATGAGAAAAAAATGACAGACAGAGGGAGTGGAGAGGAGGAAGAGATGAAAAGGGGAGAACAAAAGGGAGATAGAGAATTAAGACGATAACACAACAAGCAACAGCAAAAAATATAACAGAAAAGATCAAATAAATATAGGGATAAAAGAGACACATAATGAATTTTGGACTTCCTATAGTAGTTCCACTCCTTGAACTCTTTGATGAAAAACAGAGAAAATTAATGCCATAATCAATTACTCATTTCTCACGTTAATGCATCAAGGAAGCTTTATTTTCAATCTGTTCTTTTTTCATTTGCTCATTATGCTAATGAGTCGTTACATAAAGCCCTCTCAATGAATCTCAACTAGGAGATTATTTGCGTGTTTATGTGTTACTCTGTGTGTGCATGTATCAGAGAAAGGCAGGGAGTGGTCTGTGTGTGTGTGTGTGTGTGTGTGTGTGTACATGCATGTGTACTGCGCATGCACACAAGCATGAAGGCCAAATGCAAATATACATTTGTTTCAGCGACAATTGATGACCTTAAACATTACTCTGCGGTAAGTAATTAGGCTGCAGTAATAAGATAAGCCGCATAGCTTTAGAAAAAGGACAAAAACACAGGAGAGACACACCAGAGAGCATCCAATGTTACTTAATTTTAACAATTAACAGAATATGCATTGTGTATTTGGTCAAATGTATAAAATAACTGTAGTATACAAATAGTCCTCATCACACGACCATGTGACATGGGTAAGAAAGAGGACAAAGTATATTTTGACTTCTCTGAACATTTTCTTACCTTTCTCTCATACAAGGAAATGCCATTATCAGTGTTTCAGAAGATGTAAAGAAGGAACATGTTGTTACTTTGCTACCAGGGCGAGAATGGACTGAGAGGGGTTATTTGTCATTGTCAGGCTGAGTGCCCTGCTACCTGTCTGATGGTCAACCTGTCTCGCACGAGCTCTTTTTGTCTGTTTTCATCTCTTTTTCTCACTCTTTACCCACTTTAAAGATTTTCTTTGCTTCACCCCAATTTTTCTTTTTAACCGTCTTTTCACTTATTTTTTTCACCTCTTCCTCGGCTAAACTCTACCTACTTTCTTCTACGTTTCCCTCCATCTGTTATCATATGTCTCCCTTCCTCTCAACTCTACACATTCTTTTTCATAGCTTGATTGTTTACATTCCAGACCTTTTTTATGATGTAAGATGTGCATACTGTGGCTGGGCTGTATTTACTCTCCTGGATGTGAGTTAAATTCGAAATGGCCCCCGTAGAAATGATATTTCTTTTTATTTCCTTCCCCCTCTAATCACCTTCCCTTCTTCCTCTCTCAGGTTTAGAAAAAGTTGGTCGTGATTCGAGTTACGAACAAGAGGGGAAGGTTCAGTTTGTGATGGATGCGGTGTACGCCATGGCCCACGCTCTGCACCGCATGCACCGGGAGCTCTGCTACGGATACCCAGGCCTCTGCCCGCGCATGGCCAGCAACATCGACGGCAAAGAGCTTCTCAGCCACATTCGTGCTGTCAACTTCAATGGTGAGTGGTGAATAGATTTCAATATAGTGATATCACTCTATAGATGTATAGGTGTCTTTGACCATTAAAAGTTACCTCTACCTGTAAAAAAAAAAGCTTATTTTTAAGATAAAAATCCAGCATGTTTTATTTTGCAGTTGACCTTTTGTATGTAAATGCAATCAAATGTTGCTATACTGGCACAATCATGAGCATATGTAGAGAAAGATGCTGCGCACACATGCAAACATGCACGCATACTCACACAGACTCGCACACACACTCCCTAACTTAACATCTTACAAAGCAAAATTGACTCTGCCAGATCCCTAACACCCATCTCACCTTATAACCCTTCACGTCACCCCACCCTTCATGTTTCCTCCTCTTTCCAGTGTCTTGCAGCAGACATCAATCCTTCCAGACTAACGGAGAATACACTACACTAGGCTGTAAAATGCTAGGTTATTCCTTCAGAACAACATTTAAAAAAGGACAAATTAGAGCCTTCAAATGCTTAGACACTACAATAATCCTGTAATGTTTATCCACCCTGACTTGACTAATTCAGCTCATACTTTAACAATGCTGAGCCCAGCTCCTTGTCTAATTTGTCTTATCCTTATCATGGAAACATGTCATGTTGCGTTTCACCTTCATAATTGAGTTAAGCTTGCTGCTTTCCCCCCCGAACATGTTTTGGTTTTTGCTGATGGAGATTTGGTCTTATATCTCTTTGAACTTGCAGTGCTCAATCTTTCATTTCCCCTCTCTCACCATGACTTCCTCCACTGCTGACAAATTTAAGTGGGTAAAAAACAGTTACTCATTTCCTTCTAAATAATACCAGACACCTCATTTGAATATTCTCTTATTAATCAACCCCCCCCCCCCCCCCCCCCCCCCCCCCCCACCGAAGTGCCTGTACCTGCTTTTCTGTCTGCCTTTTCATTTCCTGTGTTCCTCTGTCAAGTATTGTGTGGAATACATATGGGTTTGAGAGTCGGAAAGCAAGAGATAGAGAAAGAGAGTGTGGTTGTGAGGATTACAGAAATGCTTGTCTGATGTAGTTTTAGAGGTAAGATTGAAATTGCATGAATGTGTCTGTGCGGGAATGTGTGCAAAATATGTGTCAGTGTTTGTTGTTTCCTGTCTGTCACCGCTAGAAGTGTCAGAAACCAATTCACAGACAGCCACTGATTGCTCTTTCATACCGCAACAGCAGGTTTGTGCTCAGGTGTATTTCTCTGTTATTGCTGGCCTAGAGGGCAGAGAAATCATCCCATAACCACAAGGTCACAGGCTTTATATCCCAATGAATCACTGAACCCTTCTCACTTACTGAAAGTTGCCCTGCACAAAATGCACCGCAACTGTCCCTGGCTGTATTATTGAGAGAACATTAAAAAACTAGAGCAAAAATGATATGAGAATAATAGTTTTATGTTGAAGTTCTCAAACAGGCACCTGCCACCTTGCAACTGTTCTGCAGCTGCTCGCCTTTTCTGTCTGCATCACATGTCCTCAATGTTCAGATCCCAATAGATGTATAATTTACTGATCAAAGACATGAACGTCTTAAAATAACTAAGGTATGAATAGATAATAGTTCACTCCCCACACATGACTCCCCTCTAGTATTAGAACATAAAGGAGAGAGAGAATAAAAGAAGAATATAGGAGCTAGGAGACATGAATGCATCACGTTGGCAGACCATTTAAATCAAGCAAATCAAGTTGGCTAAAACATGGAAGAAAAACCGAGGATTGGTCCTTTAACATTGATACAAAAGATGCAAAAATGAAGAGACGGAGACAATGGATTTCTGTTTGGGAATTAAAGATAAAGTAGTCAGACAATGTGCTGCTTCATTACACCAATGTGTAAGTATTGTATTCTATATTTCTTTCACTCATGTCTTACTGAAAGTGCAGTTTCTGATGCATTGACACTGGTTCATAAAAGTTGGACAGCAGTTACAGTATGTCTGGAGAAGCAATATCTGTCCCGAATAGTTGGATTTATTCTGAATCCTCTGTTCACGTCTACCAGCAAGTTTTGAAATCACGTAGTCCCTCCTGGGCCTTTTCCCATAGAGTCATTTGGCTTCTCTTTGATTTCTGGAAACACACACACAAAAAAAAGTTGTGGCTTTGAGTTTTGTAAAGTTTTTGTACACGCAGTGGTTGCCTGCCATGAATATTGTTCTTCCAGCTCCCCAAAAACTAGTTTTGTTTATGCAGATTATATATAATCTACATATATAACATTCTAATGGCAGTTATCAAAGTTCAGATGTAATATATTCTAAGGTCTTTTAAGAAACCTTAACTTGGGTACTTTTTTCATCTCGTCTTTGTCCTTAAAAGTTCAAAAGGCTTCTCTGCTGTATTTGTCTAAGGGGCAGAAGAAGAGTTATGGGGTTTGTTGGGCGAGTCTTTGTTGCAGTTACTCTTCAACGGGTTGTTTACATCGACAGACGCCTGCAAGATTTAAAGCTTTTAAGCCAGCTATGTGTGTTAGGTGTGAATGCCTGGGTATATTCGTGTTTTCCAATTAAAAGTAGTTTTGTCATCGATCTGTTTTTAGGGTCGACATGACATTGATAACGCTACCGAAGAAAAGGGGTGAAGATGGAAGTATCTCTACCTCTCTCTGTGTGTATGTGAAAGAGGGAGAGAATTAAGAGTTAAATTTGCTGGAACATGGGATCTCTTTGTTTCTGCTTTTTCTGGATCCATACCAATTCACCTTTCGAGCAGCTGCACTAGAGAACAAGACAGAGTGAGAGGGAGGGGATGATTTCAAGTTGTTGGCAGTGGTTGTTCTCCTGTTGGATCCCTACCAAGACAACTTAACTTACAAAGTGAAGCCTCACAGGCAAGAGTGACAGAAAAGGAAAGAGGTGCAGAAAAGCAAGATGAGGAGACAAGGAACCAGACGAAGAGCTAATTAGGAAGTGTTCAACCCTCGGATGTCGAAGTGGACACCTCTCCAACAAGATGGGTATCCCCAAGACTTCAAGTAACTTGACTGGTATTCATTGAAGTTTAAAAACTGAAAATAGGATCCTTTACAATTAGGGTGTCCTCCTGGTTAGAAGAGTTTAATCCCCCACGACAATAACATAGATCTGCCCTGCCCTTAAAGTAAGACTAAAATGTGTACGGAATTATTATTCATATTAAGTACTGTTGTTAGAAATACTGAAATAATATAACTTCATACACATTGTCAATGATATCTTACCTGAAGCCCACTTATTTGAATAACACCAGACACATTGCACATGGACACACAAATAAACAGAGGCTGGTGCATTGCAGCGCAAGTAAGACAAACAATAAGGAAACAAACCCTGGAGCAGCGTTGACACGTCCAGCTTTTATTTGTTGGTGAGTTTATTGGCTTATCCAGGCAAACACACACATTCATGCACATAAAAAGCATGCAGCCACAAGCCCATTATGAGTAATGGAATCCAAAACAAAATAAAAATTGTAATTGAAAGCAACCTTTTCCAAGCATACAACTGCTTAATTTTTACTTATGTTAAATGTGTGTATCATCACATGAGCAACATCAGAGTCATCATCTTGAAGGCTCAGACATTGTCCTTTAGTTAGAATCAGGTCTGTGCGAGAACTATCCTTATCCATCTCGGATTGTCACTAAAGAGAGAAAGAGAAATAGCCTGAAGAGCCTTCTAAGAGAAAGAGTGGGCAGAGAAATCAGAAATCTAAGTACATAAAAAGATGTGATACTACCTGTTGAACAGGGGTTCAAAAGGGTACAAAAGGTACTGGGGCAACAATGACCCACAATTCAAAATGCTCCCAACTTTTTATAGTTCTTATTTTATAAACTTCGCTACAACTAATCTGAAATAGTTTTCGAAAACACATACTTCTTGCAAAAAGTCTGGAAAAATGAGAAATAAAATAGATAATAAAACACACAACAGAAAATAAAAAGAAATCTTGAAAGTAAAGTACAAAGTAAGTTTGTTTGCCAGAATGTATTTTTCTGTCTGCTCATTTCGTGTCCATCATGGTAACTCAGGTCGTATGCAATGTAACAGATTCAGATACTGAATCACATACAGTACCTGAACGTTGCGGTCACCCACACAGATTAATTTGGCCTATTCGCATTCTCCTGGCTTTGTTGGTTCTAAGTACGTCCCAAAGTGGCTTTTCAAATAGAGCCGTTGCTAATGTTTCTTGCTCCATCACTCTTTTTCTCTATCTTGTTACCGTACTATCCTTTTCTGCTCTTTTCTTTCTCTGTCATGTCTCTGGCCTTCAGTTGCCTCCCAACTCTTCTGCCTCATTCTCTCTATTGTCTCCCTTTCACCACCCTCCTCTCTCGTCTTAGCTTTCTGTTTGACTCAGTCGCTCTTGTGTTCCCTTCATCTCTCCCATCACTCCTGCTTTCTAAAGGCATTGACTCATCAACTGAAGGCTACAGTTTGCACATGTTTTCTTAAGCTTTTTTTTCATTTTTTTTCTGTTAATCTCTTTTAGGTTTTGAGCAGATTGTCAAATTAAATTTAAATTAGTGATAAGAACTTAACCCCAACCCAAATTTCTCAGTGGTATTTTAAAAGAAAGTTACACAACCTTCTCTATGGAGACTCCATTGTCTCATTTTATGATGTATGAATTTGTTCTAGAGTTGAATACATTGAGTGTATTTTATTCTAATATAACAATAATGAGGTTGCATTTTAGGTTTCTTAGAGTAGTTAAGTGTCGGACAGACAACTTGCTCAGACATACATCTTGCTCTGACGTGTCCCAAAGTCCCCCTAAATAAAAGAGTCCTCAATATAGGGCAATACAGCAAGAGATGTGTAAAACTAGATCTAACAAATCAAAGTCCACTTCTTTCTACCTGCGTGCTTGTTCTTCAGTGCAATGTTAATTGATGAAATTGCTGTTGCTTAAGAATGTGACACATTTTCAAACGTTCCTTTCCTAAAGCACCTGCATTCGCTGATGCTTTGAGGAACAGAAGCTGTAAGTATAGGGTATTCTTTCGACCTTATGGACTATACCCTGCAACATATTGATTCTTAGTGGTACATTTTTGACCTGTAAACATGACACAAGGGCACTCTGTTGGTGGTCATGAATGCTCTCTTTCAGACTGAGCAGTTGAGGACTATTGGATTGTAACATTGTGTGTACTAGTTTTGGATAGACTGGTGAGCAACGTCAGAACGAGAAAGTAACAGCCTACTTTAGTCTTTCACATAAGTGTGTTTGTCATGGTAGGAAACTCTCATTGTGATCTTATCACTGCCAGGTTGTGTCTCCTGCCGGGAGACAAGATGGACATCGCCATGGGAACCAGCTTGCGCTAATTAGAGCGGCTTGACTTTGAAACTTTTGATGAACTCTATACCTTGTGGAGATGAGAGAAGGACTAACCAGCTTGGGGGGGGGGGTGACCTCAGAGAGGAGGACAGCACTGGAGGAGGAGTAACTTGCTTGATGAACTTTACCAGGCATTAATGATCTTGGAGAGAGGAGGAGGGGGTGAAAGAGACACAGGGGTTATGGGAGAGGAGAGTCCAGCTCCTTGGAGGGAGATGGAGGGAAGAACATATGGAAAGACAAGGGCAAGGTGCACGTGGAAGGGAGCGAGAATCAGAGGACGTACTGATGGAGAAAAAAGATGGACAGCTGACTAGGAAAATGTGAAAGCTTGTTGGCAGGAGGGACAAAGCAAGTGCGAAAGAAAGAGGGTGTGTTCAGGTAGAGTGATAAAAGAAATACGAATTTTGCTTGAAACCGTAAGTAGTAAGGGTAGAAAATGGAGCCATGCGGCAATTGAGGACTAGCTGAGTAAAATGAACTTCAAAAGAAAGGGAAGAGATGGAGAAAGATAGAGAAGATATGCTGACTGGGATATATCAAACTTTACCAGAGCATGATGACCTTGAAAGGCAAGAAACTGGGAGAAAACAATGAGAAGGAAGGTTTTTAATATTATATAGAGTATGACATTAGAAAGAAGGAGATGGCAGACCAAGAGAGAGACTCCAAAGACTTTAAGTGAACATATCCATCTTGAGAGACAGTAGAGGAGATGGGCAAATACAGAAACAAATGGTGAAACAGTAGGCGTTCGAACTCAAAGATGAGAAACTTTACTGGGTCAGGGCAACCTTGGGCAGGAGAAGATGGAGAAAGAATGTTTCATCCAAAACTTAACAAAAAGGAGAATTCTAACTGATGGTGAACTTAAATCATGTCCAAAATAATGTAGTTACATTTGAAAACATTCTTTGAATTTTCATCCACTGTAAGTTGTTGTTTTCGACAACCTAAGTAGGGAAGATTTAGAAAAGGCTGGTCTGAACCCACAGACAGGAGAGTGGTATCTACCTTCTCATCTAGCTCATGGCAAGAAAGCGAATGAGTGTTTTCCTGAATGTTAAACTATTTCACAATATTACAATAATGCAAATAACTGATGATATCAAGCATCATACATTACAATGTTGGTACTTTAATACAATATTTCATGCAGGTCTTTTCCCAGAATCAGAATCTCGTTTTTTGCCAAGTAGGTTTTCACATACAAGGAATTTGCTTTGGTGTATTGGTGCATAAATAAGCATACTAGAGAAAAAAAATGTATGAAAATAAAAAGCAAGTACTGTAAAAAATCAAGTCAAGAATACAAATATAAAATAGTGTGTTCATATCTGTCACTGTCACACAAACACAAACTCCTCAGGCTCGCACATAATCTCCTACTTACTACCTGCTGCTTGTAAGTGAGCAGCAGGTAGTAAGTAGAGATTATTGACGTGATGTCTAAAGTTGTACAGGTGCTATCACCTTGTCTACCCTGGTAACGCTCCCATACAGTGAACACTCAGCAGCAATTCACATCCACTGAAAGCTGAAGCCGTATATACTTATCTCTCACCACTCTAATTTCAATGTGGTGACAGCCCAAACAGTTGCATTATAATGGTAGAAAGTCAAAACATATACTGTCAATATACTGACATGCAGACTGACAGCTTATTTCTGAGTATAAATATAGCCTGTATTCCTCCATATAATGTTTCCTATTGCTCTTGTCATCTGCTCATTATCTTCTCAGGGTTATATATTACATCCTGCCACTGCAGTGGGCTAATTTCTGCAAGGGGATCATTCGCTGAATATAATTTTAGATAAGAAAACAGAATAGGAATAGGCAGATATAAAAGCAAACCAAAATGAATACAGTTGACAAGGCAGACTTGTTTCCGCACAGTCACAAAAACAACCTCGCATTGGAGTTGAAGGGAGTTTGAGGAAATGAGAGACAGGAATAATAATTTCTCATTGCATATCCTGAGACACCTCTAAATCTCACATCCGTGCAGCTTTTTTTTTGTCAGGAATGTGTTGTTGACGGAGATTAGTTTCAACCGGATAAAATGTGAGTCTGTCAACTGTAGAAACAGAACAATACAAGCCCACCTAATCTTCTGACAGACAGCATTGTGTAGGCAAACACACACACTTGTACTGTGGCCATATAGACATGACATCCATACTGTACTGCTGGCATGGATGGAGGTAAGGGTAAAGAAAGACATCGATATATTGACTGACATAGTTGCAGTTGGCATGTGTTTGTGTCTGTGTGTGTGTATTGAAAGATGTGTAAATTGTCATTTCAAAAGCCAATAAATCAAATGCCTAACCCAGAGATAAGTTTAGAAAGCTGGGACATTATTTCTATGTGTGTACAATCATCAGAGATAAAAAACAGTCGCATAAACTGAGAAATATGCTAGTGGACATGTACTATATGTGTGATATAACATAAGACTGGAACTAGTGTAATATCTTTCAGGACTTTTCAGGCTCTCTCTTTCACCCCTTTTTCTCCCCTTTTCCTCTGCCAAGTTTGGTAATGTAGCTCCTTGTTCCTTGTTTTGTTTATTTCTCCTCTCCTTCGCTCTCATTCCCTCAAATTGTTTTTCTATTCCCCGTTCAGGCTGTTTTGTCTCTTTTGATCAACTGAATAGTGTCCCACTCCCTCTGTTTTTATCGCTTTTTTTCCTCTTTTTACTTCTCTCTCTTTCCTATTTTCTCTAAGACTGCCGTGAATGCAGATCATGACACAGATGGAGGCTCCTTAAATTAGTTTTCTGTAATCACTGGTGACTGCCATACAAAGCTTTCTTCTTTTCTTTTGCTGTGCATGTTTTATGCTAGCCTGCACAAGTTGGTGTGTGTGTGTGTGTCTAAAGTGTGTATTCTCTCTTTTTACCCTTTCTCAAAACTCTTTCCTTTGTCCTGGCCCTGCGTCTCTCCATCTTAATCTCACTTTCACTATTTAGCCAAAGTGTTTCATTCTTATTCACAGTGAGAACCATTTCGATCAGGATCCTCTTCAAACATGTATTGTTTCTTTTGCCTGTTCTATTATCTGCTGTTTCTCTCAGACAAATGTCTCTTCTCGCCTGCCTTTTTTCTCTGCCCAGACAAGGCATGGTGATAACAGAGAGGCTGAGGGGAGAAGGGATGATTCAGAGAGAGGGAGGGATGGATAGACGGGGGGGAGGAGGGAAAGTTAGTAGTTAGAGTACTTTGGAAATGCGTGAGAAAATGGGTAGTTTTTGAGATAAAGATCGGCGGGATGAAGCGAAGCTAGGAGGTAAAGAGAGAGAGGAGGGGATGGAGATGCTTTGAACAGGAGAGGAGAGGAAGGAGAAACCAGCTGCTGTGGAAGGAGGGAGGGTTGGCCGTAAGGATAGTTTTACAGCAAGCGGCGAAAACTGGCTCAGAAAACACTGCAAATAGACTAAAAACAGTGAAGTCATAAGCAATAAGGACTAGAGTTAGCCAGCTTCTCAGTTTCAGTTAACTCCTCCACTGTGGACGTCTGTGAAGACGACAATATTTTTTTGTGGGATGAGTTCAGGCTTCATTATTACTTCTCTTCTGTCATTTTTTATTCTCTTTTTGTGTTTCTTTCACTGTCCGTTCCAGTCGCTCTGTTATCGTTGCATAGCACACAGATGGTAGCCTGTTGGCAAAAACTCATAACAGACAGACACACACACACACACAGAGACCCATGTTTTATTAATGCATGCTGCAGTGTAGCTTTTGCATCTCCCTGTCATAAACATTTAGTCTCTGATATGAAGACTTGCTATTCACCCTTAGTGTTTCTAAAGTGAACCAGGCAAGGCTGAGGGCTTTTTAACAGCCCCTCTGCTTCTTCCTCTCTAACTCTTTTCTTTTTCTCGCTGTCCACCCCTCTTTTTCTCTTCTTTTGTCTCACTGTCTCTCTAGCTCCAGTAACAGGCAGAGGTCTAAGGCTATTCATATACTCTCCCTCTGCCTCTCCCCTTCCATCTGCCTGTTTCTATCTCTTTCAGCCGGCGAGGTTTTAAGGCCTATGCTAATTGATATTCTCACACGTTCTGTGGTTCTCCTTTCTTGCTCTCCATCTCTTCTCCCCCCCCTCAATCTTATTTCGGTCAAACTAAGAAAGTTTGGAAGTCTTTTCAGCTTCCTTGCTATGTGATATTCACACATTCTCCCATGTTCACCCCCATTTTCCCTCTCTTCTTTTGCTTTTAAGTCGATCCGATGTGTCTCTGCGCCGATCTGTCAGATAGACGGGGTTTGATGCTTTCCCACAGACCTGCTTACTCCCCTTTTTTTACTTCTATCTGCCACTCATTTTCTCCATCTCTTTTCATTTTTTCCCCCTCTTCTTCTGCCTCTCTGTGGCAGTTAAGCTGGCTAAGGGTTGAGGTGTTACTGCTGTCTTGCTCGCTTTTATTCCTATATTTCTGACTCCTGATTTCTTCTTCTTCTCTTTTCTCCAGCTCTCTCTCGGGTTAGCATGATTCAGATAAGTGTGACTGACATTGGATATATTTGAACTTAGTGGCAAAGCAAATCAATTCTTCATGAGAATAAGAGTGAAACAGTAATATTGGCACAGGAACTTTCCTGTGCCAATATTCTCTCTTATTCTCTTATTCTCCTTGCGTAAGTTTATCTCTGTCTGCAAATCCATATCAGCTAAATTTAAATTCACATTGGCTTCACTGCACTAGCAGATATCGTACTACATTAATGAAGCAAAAGGTCGTGACCTGTGAGCTCCCCTTGCAAATCTAGAGGAAAGTTGTGAGAGTTGTAGTTTTTTTTTGTGATATTCTATTGTTGATCCCTAAAGGGAAAGCCACCGACTCAGGGGCAAGCTGCAGAGCAGTGCCTCTGGCAGGCAGGGAAACAGTATCTTGCTCGAGGACACTCCAGCAGAGCTTATGCCTGTGTCGCTACGGTGCCTTGCTGCAGCAGTAAATAATTCTAGGAAAATGTTTGCTCACACACACTCACGCACACTCTCCTTCAACTAGAAGTATTAACCATTCTCACCACGCTCAGGCAGCCTAATCTTAGCACCTGACCTCCCCCAAAAAAGAAACTCAAACTCAGAGATTTCATTGTTATTCCCCTAAATCAGAGCAAGTGAAACAATGCATCGCGTTAACATACATCTGCCCTTCTGGCCTTTTTCAGCAGTTTCTGAGCTTGTCAGCTTGCTTGAGGTTATGCAGAATGAATGCAGATGAGGTGAAGAAGAAAATAGCATCACAAGAATTTACTTTTGAGGCACAATATCAGCAGTTACAGAAAAGATATGTGTATTCTCTCAAAGGTATAATAAAAGCTGTAAGGTATAAAAAAGGTACAGTACTGTATATCGAAATGCATCAACAATATGGTTAATTATTCATTTGAATTGGTTGGCTTTTGGGTGAAAAATAAATGTTTTCAATATTATGAATAAAAGTTGTATCAAAAGTTAACAAAGACATCAATGAAGCACAGTTAGCAGTGATGAACAAGAATTACCACATTGCACTCAAGAGAACATCATTTATTTTACAATACCTATTTTACAATAAATGTCCAGTCAGGGAGACTTTAAAGTCTTACAAATGTTAACCTCTAGCATTGTGGACATGGAGAAACATTAAGTGCTATGTTATACGATGTGTGATTATAATGTGGTTGCTTGTTTGAGACATTTTGTGCAGTGCAGCATTTTCCTTTAAATAACAGAACATGAGAGATATCACTACAGGATGAGGTGGAGGTGTGTTGCCAGGGCGACAGGTAAATCATTTCTTTTACAAGGTCATGCCAACTAAAGCGGCAAGTTGTGAAAATTAACACGCTGATATGTCACTGCTCCCACACCGATGACACAAAGTACAGTACATTAACACATTCACAGGCTCAATGACTTCTTTTCCCCACTTTTCTTGTCTTTTTCTTGCCCAGTGGACAAACAATTCAGCTGTGGTTAAATGTATATATAACTCAGAAAAATTCCACATGCCCCAGCAAATATACTCAACCAACATGAGCCTTTTTCTTGAAATGATGTGTTGAATAAACAAAACAAAACCAAAATGGAGATTCATTAGGCCAGTAAGCCTGTCCATGTCATCTCTTAAACCAAAACATTAATCAGACCTGATGAGGGGTTTTCAGCTACCTGTTTTCCTAACATTTTGGCTAGATGCTGCCAGCGCCTGTCATGCCTATTGTATGTGTGTTTGCAGTAATTGCTGCTGCTTTTAAAAGTGTGCTGTCTTTATCCACCCTACCCAGAAATTGCCAACAAATTGTACACAACACTATGAGATTGAATACTCATTTTCTACTCAAGGTAACCAATGCTTTCAGAGCAAACCGTCTCTGCATAATGTAAAGTACCTGCCAGCGTGTCTCTGCTCCAAACAACTGTTTTAGTTGCTGCATCCCGAGCGAGCTCTACAGAGACATGATTGGATTGTAAAAGTGAAATTCGATGAAAAGTCAGCCAATAGGAAAGTGGTGAGGAAAAGATGACATGCTCATCACTGGCTGAGTTAAACCTCTTTTGTTTTTGGTGTCGGCTACAGACTGGCCTCCTGAGTAGCTCAAATAAACCAGGTCTTTGTTGGTGAGCCCTGCATTGTATACTCACTAATGAATTTGGTAAATTACTTAATTGCCTATCTTTATGTTTGGCCCTGTTTATGCTGATATGTTTCTCATTATTTCTTCCTTTCATTTTGTACTCAAAAATGTACATGTTTGTGCAAGAAAGGGAGGAATGGGGGGACATTGAGGAAGAGAGAGGTATGGTGGGGGGAATAGTAACCAAAGCAGTTCTGGTAGGTTGTTAGGATGTCACTTGGTTGTTGCTAAGTGGTTACAGTGGTGTCCTTGTGTGCTTGGCAGGGCATTGTTGAGTAGTTACTAAAGTGTTTGGTGTGGTTGCCAGGGCAATTGGTTGCTAGGTGGTTGCTATGGTGTATTTGATGGCTGCTAGGACGTTTACGGTGTGTTTAGGAAGGTCGCCATAGTGAACGTGTGTGGTTGCGAGGTCATTTCCAGGTGTTTGCTAAGGTATATGAGTTAGTTTGGTGAGTGTGGTCGCTAGAGAACTGCTTGGTTGCTGTGGTGTATTGTAGTTGTAGTAGTGGCTCGGGTGAATACATCGATGACATCATCCTGTGTGCCTACTACACAGCAAACACACAAAGTTGTTTCCCAGCGAACACATTAACCAAAAATAGTCACATTTAACACTGGCTATGCTATATTCAAATCTATACAATTTGGGTTATAATGCAATCTGTGAAAATCACACTACTTGAGCCTGTCCTACTGTGGTGCACAGCGGATTGTCAAAACACCCAATTGCTTTTGATATTTAGTAATTACAGGCAAGATGAGAGTCGGGGTGAGGGAAAGGACTACATTGGACAGTATCCCTGAGTTGAGTTAAGTGCTTGTCTGAGAGCGTTGGTACATGTATTTCAGTTTGAGAGTGTGTGTGAGCAGGAAAATTAAAGTGCGAGGGATAATAGGAACAGTTTTACATGTATTCGCAGAAATGGACCCCATTCATAACTTGTGGTAACAATGAGAGATTGAGACCTCTACCTTTGTCTCTCTATTGATTAAGTCTTCCTCCATTCGTCTTTCTTACTCTCTATTAATGAGACTCATACTCACTTATTCTCTCTTTTCACCCATTATATGTATATCTCTCATTACTTGTGATCACAGTGAGAGAGCCTTTACTTCTCAGTGTCTGAGTTTCTCTCTTCTCTATCTGTGTGATTAGATTTTTTTTCTGTCCTATTGTGCAATCCTTTCTCTACCCACCCTTCTCTTTTTGTCTGTATTCCCCCTCCCTTTGTCTTTCTTTCAATTCAGTTTCTGTTTTTATCTCACACATTTTTCTTTAACCTCCTAGGACCTGGCATCCACATGCGTGGACATCACATTTTGGGTTATACCATAATACTTAATTCTGCTTATATGGAAATTCAAAATTGTCCCCGTATGTGGAACTACATCATGTCAACAGATGATGCTTAGTTTTTATACTTATCAGGTCCCAATAAGCCAAGATAGCAAAGAGAAATTAAGATAGAACTTGGGTCTTAGGAGGTTAAATGTATTTCTGTTGATATTTTCTGTCTCTGGCACAGTGCTTTCTTCTTTTCCTCTGTCTGTCTCCTTTGTCCATCTCTGTTTTCATTCTTTTCATTTCTCCTCAGTTTCCAGTCTTCATCTTCACATGGTTTCTTTCTTGCTTTGCCTCAAACAGGTAACTGTTTTTATATATCCTCTGCATCATCCCACCATATCAATGACTTATAGTACGCAGGTGGAATTTCCATAACACAGTGCTTTCTCCACATGTACACTGTAATTGGATTTCCTTTATGCTAGACCAGATTCAGCCATTTGATTTGATTGTATTGCTACATAAAAGACGGAAGGCGAGTAAGACAGAGAGGGAGAAGGATAAAAGGTTTGTATTAAGCCTTATTGGTGGTGAGAATACCAATCCTTAGAGGACACATAAACTTATCCATGCGTGTACATATTCAATCACACCACTCTGCAGCGCACACACACACACACGCGCGCGCAGGTACAATACACAGACTAGATTAAAGACTAAAGGGGACAGTGCCTTTGCTATCACGGCTCTTTAACACACTGCGTAAGGAAACATGGCTTTATTAGATTTATATATACCTCATGTATGTAATTTGTGTATTTAGGCCTTGTTGCAGATCCTAATGTGTCATTTCTTACATAAATATGTATAAATGAATGAAGGAATGACATTTGTATTACTGTGTCATCCATATTACATCCATGTCCAGCCTGCAAGAGTTCACAAGACAACATGATTTCAGAAAAGCTAGTGCAGTGTATGAAAGTCCAAAAATTCACTGTACAATCTTCAGATCATCATTGAACACAACAAAATCTATCTTGCCTTCTTTTCCAGGCTTTTCCAGCGTGTGACATGGTCTTATGTCTTTATTTCCTTAAAGCAGTCTCTTTCAGCACATACATTTCACCACATTCTGTATTTTTGTCCCCAAAATCTGTGAAATTCTAATTAATGTTTGTCATCATGCTGCCTAGTTGTACCTTGTCGTTGTTTCTCTGTATTTTTGTGTTCACTGAGGGCATTGTATTCTCTTTTTTACCACAATTACATTGCAAGAAATGTTAATCCTTCCGACTTTTACTGTCTTTGTTTCTTCAAAGGAAACTCAGCTACAAGAGGATACATCATCCCTTATTCTTTCAAGGATTTGGCCACCAAATATCATTTCACTTTTATCCTTTTTACTTTTTGTGTGCCGTGGTCACTCCTGTGGTGATCAATAAAGAATGGACCCATTTGGGCTCAAATCAATATGTAATAGTCTCACTTTGAATGACTAAATTGACCTTTTCTTTGTTCCAGGAAGTGCCGGTACACCAGTGGTTTTCAATGAGAATGGAGACGCTCCAGGAAGATATGATATCTTCCAGTACCAGATCAACAACAGGTCTACTGCGGAGTACAGAGTCATCGGCTCCTGGACCAATAAACTGCACCTCAAAGTGAGATTTTAGACACATATACATGCCAAGCTCCCGTAGGCATTGCAGTTATTTTTTCAGACAAATCAAAAAGAAAATAAATCAACAACCAAGAGTAAAGGCAAAGCAGCATTTAGTAAAATCCAATGGATGAGTAAGAGGGTTCAACCGAGGCTAAAGGCATCTGGTTGCCTGCATGTGTGTGTGTGAGATCATGAAGAGTCACTATCGCTCATGTTCCATTAATTTCCTGCTCACGGCACTCTCAGGAAATGCAATAAAGAAACTATAATTTAAACAACAAAAGAGCAAAGCAGTGCGTGTATTATCACTGCTCACTACATATTCAACCTTCTTTTCTCTCTCCAGTTGTTCTCGTCGCTGACTTCTGAGGCATTATAGACCAAATGCCTCGGCATAATGAAAGTTCAACATCACTATGAGCAGCTGCCATGAATTCACAATCCCCTGTTACTGGGCTGGATTTCTTTTGAGTTATACAAAAGTTAGCAAGAATTGCAAGAAAGCAGTGATCTTTTCTTCTTTTCAGAACACTAAGTGGAACATACTCTCACTGACACACATCCACACAGGGTCACTCACATAGATATATACACCCTATAAATGCTGGCACCAAAACTGCACAGTAGTACTGTAGAGTTTACACCTGAGCATCACACACATCCACACAAAAACACATCAGTTAATGCACAAGCGCACAAGCTCCTCGAGCAAGTTGGAGTGCTTGGTGTTATAAATCCACCCAGGACTTCATTAGAAAGGCCAGATGACAGATGAGAAGACTAATAGACACGAAGTGCTTTCTGCCTGATGGACGGCCTGGCTGACTGGGAGAGAGAGAGAGAGAGAGAGAGAGAGAGCAGCAACATAAAGGACAACACACACACACACACTGTAGTTTAGACACACATGATTGGGCACTTTGACAGTTGACAAATTAACAGATGTATTTGATTTGTTTAACAATCCAGTTGGGTTTGACGGCACAGTGGCAGATGTAGTGATGGCGGCAGTTGAAAGTGTTCATGATCAACAAACTGTTTGAATGCTCATTAGTATAAAGAAACTTTTACAACAGGCGCAGGACAAGTCAAGCCAGTGAGCTTCACGGCAAATGTTTGGTGTTAGTACAGTACTTGGACACACGAACACAGTTAGGTTGATGTTTATAGTTAAAGCAGAATCCTATTACAGCTATTATTGTGTCATCTAAGTAATTAATGGAAGAGAGGTTCGCGACCGGGCCTATGTTATTTTGGGTTGTGCATAATTTATGATTATTGTTAAAAAACAAAAAAGAAAAGGTGCGTGTCTGTGTGTGTGTAAAAATTCTGCAAGAGTTGTTAAGGCTATGAATAAGTAATGAGTAAAAATACTGAATAAACAGGAAAAAACAGCACCCAACAAAAAACGTTTCAAAACACTCCTGCACACACACACACACACACACACACACACACACACACACACACACGCATGCAATACACTTTTTTATCATTATAGTATTTCTGTGGCAGATATATTTTTAGCACTAAGTTGTGAACAGCCAGTAACTCAATATTGGTGTTAAAATGCTGCAAGTGTGTGTGTGTGTGTGTGTGTGTGTGTGTGTGTTCCTGTATGTGTGTAAATTATCAAATCAAGTCCATTCTCTGTATCCCTGACGAGTTTTTCCTCCTAACTAGTTTTTGTTGGACGGGTACATTGTGTGCCTGTTTAAAACAGTAATGCTCCATTTTACTCGGCACCCTCAGCAACGGATGAACCTCGGGGACTCGGCATAATGACAGAGTTACAAACGCTCGCACACATAACGACAAATTAACTCACACACAGCAGACATACGGAAAGCTCAGAGATTCGCTATGATGCCAGCATGACACCAGCACAAACAAACAAAACGCACACATGGAAGACCATATGCACACACACACACACACACACACACACACACACACACACACACAAGGAAATACAGATGGCCTATTTGTGCCAGATCTGATTATGGTCTGATTGCTGGCTTCCAGACTAGCTGGTGTTAGTTTTGTGCCCGGCAGCGCTCAGGAAAACGATCAGAGGATCTGCTTGTGCTAATTGCTCTCCAAGTTGCCCTGAAGACACACTTTCTGCAGGTACAGAGAGTGTTAAAGGACTGTTCGCACACAGTAATGTCAGCCTCAGCAGATGGCTGCCAATCTTTGTGTCGCATTATATCCCACAGGAGGGAGGGAAGTTTTGTTTTGTCACATGAACACACAAATAATTTTTAGGTTTGTTGTGTTGCACTCAAGACAAAAACAAACAAAATCTAAATTTGCCAGATAGAACAGATCTCATACTTTTGTCCAATTGTCTCTCCTCTCCTCTTCTAGGTCGAGGCCATGCGTTGGAAGACAGGTGACCCATCTCTCCCACCCTCTGTGTGCAGCATCCCATGCCGTGCGGGCGAAAGGAAGAAAGTGGTCAAAGGCGTGCCGTGTTGCTGGCACTGTGAGCGGTGTGAGGGATACCACTACCAGGTAGATCTCTGGGGAAATACAGGCCACCAGTACTTGCTCTTGGCTCAGCTGGAAGTTCACCATTCACCTGTGATGTGATGTTGCTTGTCCCACATCTGCTATGTTGTTTCTGGCTGTATTCATTGTGATTTCTGTTGCACAAACTGCAAAAAAAGAAAAAAAAAAAAAAATACAAACACATATAACAGCCTGTCAAGATGTAACTCTAAAGTATAGCTTGTAGCATGCTGCAGCTCAATTGATAAAGGACCTAGTGCTAAGTGTGTAGTCTCATATCACTCTAGAGTAAGGCTTGGCATAATATAGTATCTGAGTGTATGAATGACCATTTACTTTTATTTAAGGAACCAGTTCAGAGGTTGCAGGCAGCAAAATACACCTAAAACATAATTCAGTTTTGTCACTTAATCAAAATCAAAATCGCATTGTATTCCCCCGTCACATATACACTCAATAAAGCCTGGACTTCACTCTCGGTCCATTTGTCCGTGTTTTGGTACTTTTTTTAAGGCTATCGTTACGAGCTGTTACACAGGTTTTTAAAGGTGGTGGTTGCCAGTGCTGCATTGGCTCGTGTACCTACTCTGAAGTAGGAGCTAAAAAAGTTTCTCAAAACAGTGTTCTAAGAACTACGATCATTCCCAGTTCTTGCAGTGCAAAGACACAATGAAAAGAGGCGGCGTCCGAAAACTCCTAATGAATCAAAATTTGCTTGCGATAACAGCACTTTGACAATATAAACATGCATCTGTTTTCTGGCAGCTGTTGCGTGATTACTTTTAGTGTACACAGGAGTTCTGTCCCCCTGTGTAGTGATCAGGGTTTTTTGATTCAACTCATTTCAGGCAATCAAAAAAGTGAGCCAATTAGGTGGCCCATTTTAGATTTATATATGCAGGAAGAACTCCACAGATGCTATTATAGCAAATGGAAGTACGTAATTTGAGGTGAGGGAAAAGGGTCTGATCACACATTATAAAGATACATCCCCCATGTTAATTATATCACGGTTGGGGACAATTTGGCAGCCCATCGTCCTTCTTACTAAGTTAGAAAAATCCATGAACGAGCAAGTATATGTGCAAAGAGTTCCCTTGTTTGGGAAGCAATAAAGGAAAAAGAATATAGCCGCAGCCAAAGCCGCAGCAGGCGATGCTTGTCAGAGCAAGCAATCAATACTCATTTTGCAGATACATGCATTTGCTGTAAAATCAATAATCTGTTGACACATTTATTATAGATTTAGGGTTTTAGTAGAATGGAAAATAGTATAGCAGCATGACAAAAACAAGTAAATGAACTAAAGAGCAAGTGTACAAAAATGTGTAAAATGAATGCTTTTTTTCCTCTCATTAACGAGACAGTTTACAGACGTAGATAACTCAGCGTCAACTTCTCAGTAAATGAATCAGCTGGTGAGATGTTTTTGGATGAAAGCACTGGGGATTTACACTATATTTGCATAAACATGGGAGCTATATACAGACTTACCATGTATGAAGGTTTTGGTTGGATGAAAGCATTGGGGATTTATGTTTACACATCTGTCGGATCTATATACAGAGTTACCACAGTTATTGTAAGAATTTGGGTTTTAAAACCTTATTCAACTGTACTTTTGTGATTGTAATTGTGGACAAAAAGAGGATTGAACTTGGTCCAGTCACATTGACCTATAGCTGGCCCTAGTTAGATTTGACTTGACTTCAATATCTGCCTCTTTTTCTGCTTGATCCATATATGACTAAAATGTCTTCCATCAAGGTCTGTCTGGCCTAAGCAATGACGAAATGTTAATGCTCATTATTTTGTAAAAAAAGTCTTTAATGTACATTATCAATGCTGTCTCTTCCCAGGCGTCAGAGTTCACTTGTGAGCTGTGTCCATATGAGATGCGACCTGATGCCAACCGCACTGGCTGCGTTCCCATCCCGATCATCAAGCTGGAGTGGCACTCCCCATGGGCCATCTTCCCCGTCTTCATCTCCATGCTGGGCATCATCGCCACCTCCTTCGTCATCGTCACGTTCGTCCGCTACAATGACACGCCCATCGTGCGAGCGTCCGGGCGGGAGATGAGCTACGTGCTGCTGACGGGAATCTTCCTGTGTTACGCCATAACGTTCCTCATGATCGCCACGCCGGATGTGGGAGTGTGTTCGTTCAGGAGGATTTTCTTGGGCTTGGGGATGTGTTTCAGCTATGCCGCGCTGCTCACCAAGACCAACAGGATACACCGCATCTTTGAACAAGGGAAGAAGTCTGTAACCGCACCCAGGTGAAGACGACACCCGTCTGTCAAATACACACACTCTCTGTTTGCCCTCTGTGTGGATGTGTGTTCAGCTCACGTAGACTTCGATGAGTGTAGTGGCATTGAAGGTCGCTGTTATTGTGGTTTTTTCTGTGCACTTGGGCGTGTGTATTCACATGAAGGCACAACCTCCACTTCTTCCTTACTAAGCTGCTTGCAATCATTATTCATCATTTATTTTTCATCCATTATTTATGAGAGTCATGAACTCACACTCACCTATTGTACTGTTTGCACTCAGTGTGAGTGACTCTGAGAGAGAGCATCAACTAAGTGGCTAAAATGTTAATGCAGTATTTAATAGTGCTCAGGTTCATGTCCCTGCTACCCAGGTGGTCATCTGTTTTCCCTTCCGCGCCACCCGGCTGTCGCAGTTATTGTGTTATTGTGCTGCTATTACTCATACATATAAAGATTTTTATATGATAATTAGAGTTTTCCAAATTTCTTGCATGTTTGCCAGGAAAGGCTGGACAAATGATGTGTTGTAGTTGTATGTAATTGTTGCTCTTACTGTTATATATGAAGGAAAATGAAATTTCAGTAAATAAGATAAGAAAGTGCAACACAATTGATGTGAGGGTACAATGAGATGCAGAATGAGGCCGTTAACATGCAGGGACTTTCTGCAGAGAGAGATTTTGAGGCTCCTTTCAGGTTCCTGTGTGTGTTGTGCCTCCGGGATAGTTAGGCACTGAGCATCCTGTGAGCCTAGGAGCTTGGAGGAACAGGTTGTTTCTTCACCAAGGCTGTGAGTGAAAATCTAGCTTTTGTTTTGGGGGTTATTATTTGTCCTCATTTTTATCTCTCTGACATCCTAGATGATCAGCACAGTCCCTCTATCCAGTACTATGTGTTTCTACAACTGCTCCTCACTGCCCATCTGTTTCAGTCTTGCCTCAAATCTCATCATTGCCTTTTCTGATCTCTCTCCAGCTCAACAGACTGTGGGAGTTTGTGTGGCTGCATGTATAGCAATACAATATATTGCTGCTGTAGAGTAGAAAACGTATTAACCTTTAGATATTATAAAAACAGCCTTATTTTCAGGTTGATGGTCATTTGTAAAAGACTTTATCGGCCAAAATCCTATCTTAAAAATAGCCAAAATCTGAATGGTTTTCATGTAGCAATGACTGATTTTTCAAGCCCACATACAGTGAGTACAAACGTTATAGCGTGGGTCGCCCCACTTGAAATGAAACCGCTAGCTCTGGCAGCGTTATTCTCTTGCCGCACCACCTCCTCATATCAGTAATCCTCTCCTTCCCAGGTTCATCTCTCCTGCCTCGCAGCTGGTCATCACCTTCTCGCTCATCTCAGTGCAGCTGCTGGGGGTCTTTGTCTGGTTCGCGGTGGACCCTCCCCACACGATCGTGGACTACGGCGAGCAGCGGACCCAGGATCCCTTGGCGGCACGCGGTGTCCTCAAGTGCGACATCTCAGACCTGTCCCTCATCTGCTCCCTGGGTTACTCCATCCTGTTGATGGTGACGTGCACGGTTTACGCTATCAAGACGCGAGGCGTGCCCGAAACCTTCAACGAGGCCAAGCCCATCGGATTTACCATGTACACCACCTGCATCATCTGGCTGGCGTTCATACCCATCTTCTTTGGCACATCACAGTCCGCAGAGAGGGTGAGTGTGTGACTGCAGTTTTTGATATTTTCTTTGTGAACTACAGTCTACAGAGAGTGTAAGTATATTGTAGCAGATGTCTGCATCTTTAGGATTTCTGAGTCTGTAGAGAGGATGAGACCACGGTGTGTGACTGCTCGTCTGCACGTCAATCTGTAGGATTACCCTGTATATGACCTGTTTGGGATTTCAAGCAATTTTCTTTGAGACATCACAGTCTACAGGAAAGATGACTACAGGGTGCATTTGTGTGTTTCAGCGGTGTGTATATGATTTGAGTTCATAGAGAAGGGTGCAATGGATTTAGGTGATATTTGTGTGAAATATCTTTTATAAGATAACAATTCACTGACAAGTGGGCTGTGATGGTGTGGTTTATGGGCTTTCTGTGTGCACGACTAAACTCTTCTGAGCCCATTTTGCAGCATTATTAAGTTTTGGAATCACTTTTTTGAGTCATAAATTTACATGTATTGTCATGGCAGAGAAAAGTCTTGTCTTTTTCTCCTTCCCTGAGGAGATCAAAACTGCATCTCTTGGCACTGATAGATAGATATGCCTTCAATTGTAGCTATACTAATGGCTTGAAGTCCAAAATCTCCTGACAATCCCCCGTGAGTACAAGAGGATTTTCTGTCTGGCTGATTGACTGGATCCATGCCCTGGTCTAGGCTTTTAGAGGGTTGTACTGTAGAGCTTATTCTTCCTACCTGTAGTCAATTATTGATGGCTGTATGATGTGAGCAAGATGTAACTTTCACAAGGTGAAGGTGTGTGTCTGTGTGTGTGTGGGCAGCCTTTACAGGGTTCAAGCTTCACCTTATGAATGATGGTTTCATTATGGCTGCACAGTACATTATCTACATGTATATTTCATTTATTGGATATTCTAGTTGCGAGTCATCTTTTACGTACCGTTACATACCGTTATCTACTGTATTTTACTCACTTTTTGCACACATACACAGACACAAATAGAGAGACAAACATACTTGGATCCTTTAGGTCAGTGGCCCCAAACTTGGGGGTGAAGACCCCTCAAGGAGTCCCAAGATAAGTCTTAGGGCTATAACCTGTGATGAGGGGTCACATATAGCTATCGTTTGATTTTAAGGGGTTGTTAGCAAAAAAGGTGGGAACCACTGCCTTAGGGGAACAATAATCAGATATATGTAAATGATTGACTGGTTGTGTGGCAGCCTATAAGAGGTGTCCTTTCACCTTATCTGTTTTGGAGCCATGAACATACACACACTCAAACAGCTAATCTGATTCATAACAATTCAGTATACACATAGTAAACCATTGTGTTTATTGATTCCATTTCATGATAGTGCGAGTGTTTAACAATAGAACACTTCACACATGGCATTGAGATTCAAGGCAGGTTGCAGGTTGATTGCAGGTGTCGCAGGTTGTACATCACAATGCTAAACCTTTGTATTTTGTAAATGTGCACATATGGTATATAGATAATAGTAAATACAGAGAGATAGCACTTTATTATTCACAGGTTTTGAAGTACAACGTAAACACACACATACACTGTAAAGATACAAACCTCAAGCTGTTAAGGAAAGAAAGGAATCAAACCAATGTACAGCACCAAAAAGGTGTGTCCTTGAGAGTGCCTGTAATTCCATCTACACAATCTCAAATGTCAATATACTGTCATAAACACTGAGTACCACTGAAGGTCCAGGTCTTCCCTTCCTCTCCCTCAATAAAAGAGTCGACTCTTATCGTCGTCTCTCCCCATTTGTCAGTCAGGCAATTTTCATTTCTCCCTTTCCTTGCGTCTCAGCCCATTTGCCTTTCATGGCGGGTGCCGCCTCTGTCGCATGGCAAAATAGCTGACATCAAAGTGATCCAGTCTAATCACACATCAGGGAAATCATTCTCTTGTTGGATGTTTCATAGTGTTTTTCCTTTGCTCACTCTCATTTTTCCCCTCCATCAAGAAGTCAGTGTGTTGGGGGTACTTACTGATGCAGGAAGTTTTAAGTGACTCAGTGAGGTTTCTTTTTCTTTTCTTTTTTTTAAAGCAATAACCTTTTTTATTCAACCACTTGCACGCAAATAGGACCTGGCGAGTATAATTACAATTATAACTTAATAAGGAGAACATTACTTATTCACTTTCCCCAGACAGAGGCTTTAATCCTGTCATGGGATTAAAACAGTTGACCTTATGACTGCTGGCAGCTTCGCTAACCTTTAAGCTACCATGTGTGAGTGACGGTGAACCTGCTAATGTTGTGTGAGTCCATGCCCTTGCATATATTAGACTGTGTTTATGACCATTTGTAGATGCTGATGATGTGTCATGCCACCTTTAGGGTGTGTTCATGTGTGGCTGCAGAAGTCACTTTTGTGTGTTTGTTTGCCTTCATAAATGTAAATGTGTGTGTGCATGTTAAATGTGTGTGTGTACGTTATCTGACGTGCTGAAGCATCCTGTCTTACTGATTGGGCTGAGCAGCGTCCATGCCATGTTTGTTCAGCTAATTAGAGTGTCCACCAGCGACTTCTTGTGTATTTGCGTTTGAGTGTGTTTGTCTGGTGTGTTGTATTTAATTGGAATATCCACCAGTGCACATTTGTGTGTGTGTGTGTGTGTGTGTCTGTGTTGTTTCTAATTGGAATATCCTCTGGAGTGTGTGGCAGCTGGTTGGCTAACAGAGAGAGCAGAAGAGAGGGAGGAGAGAGACGAGTGAAAGGAATAAACAGGTAATGATGTGACTCGCTGATGGGGCTTTAATGAGGAGAGCTCTACCAGGGGCACAGGTTTGGTTTCCGGTGGGGGGGAGGTGGAAGGGGCTAGGTTAGATGACAACTTGACTCATATTATGATTAACTTTGTCATCAGATGGCTATAATCATTCTTCAATATTATCAGTAGCCTAATTTAAGTATTAAAACTGTTCATTTGTGTACGATTAAGACTCAACTATACTGCAACACAACCACTGATAATGACACTTATATTGCACTCTGGGCTACCTAGAGTTTTTCATCTTTTTTACACTGCTTGTGACCCGTGCCTGCGCTGAAGTGTGTGAAATGTACAGGTACTTGAGATGCTCACGGCAGCTGTTCATTTGTTAAAGGCATCTGGGCTTGTGATGAGGCGGCTGTCGAAACAGTGGTTCGCATAATGTCATTTCAAATGCCTATTGTTTTAGGGATTGCATCTTCTGGGCGCCATCAATCAGACTCCACCAGGCGTGCTTCAGTGTGTGATTTTTTTTTTTTTTTTTTTTTTTTTACTTTGCTTTGCATTTGACAAAAGAAAACCCTTGACTCAAAGTGCACTACTTTTTCTGGAAATTTCGACTCTCTCACGGTGTTGCTCAATGGCTGCCAGTATTGAGTGTAGGTCACCAGCGTTTTGGCCAACACACAGTCACTGTCGATTGATTGAAATAGAAGCATATCTGTTCTATCAGATGCATTCACTGACTAATGGTGAATGACCTCTTACTCTTTACCAGTCAGTGCTGGGACCAGTTTTGGTAGATAAATAAGCTGAGCGTTCATTTTTTTTGTCAAACAACTGTTTATAAGGTCAAGAATGAACTTTGATGCTCAACCTCTCCTTGCCTCATTATCTTATTATCAGCCTCTACCTGTTAGATGTTTCGGGATCCTTCTGCTGTATTCTGTCAGATATACAATTTTCATGTTTCCTGTTCAAGGGCCGCCCTTGCGTTCATATCCATGCGAGCAGTGTGTGTTTAGGATAATAGCTCAACCTCTGAGGAGCTGAAATGGCATCTACTTACCTTTGTACGCTGTAAAAGCCTGGGTTACAATGCATAACCTTCCACTTAAAGAAATTCCATATTCCTTCGCAGCTTCTGGGTTGAATAAAAATCCAGCATGTGGCATGGAGACCTAATTGTCTTCCTATACTAGATATGTGTATATTTAGAATGACTTCGCATGGTTAATTTACTAACAAATGCAGACTTGAGATTCTGCCACAGCCTCATCTTCTGTCCTCACCCATCCGTCGTCTTCACTTCACTTTTCCTCATTTTTTCCTCCCATTCCTCCCTATTGCTCACGTCCTGTCCCTCATATTCCTCTCTCCTCTGAATACTCAGCAGTCACAGTGGGCAGAGAAAGAGAGGAGGAAAAAACGCAAAGAAAGGGAGAGAGAAACATTTGAAAAGTTACAGCGAGAGATACGGGCATGCAGGGGAGACAGTGAGACACTGAATATGAATGTGAGAGATAAATCAAGAAAGAGGGAGAGAGGCATTCTTAACCATCACCAACAAGGGAAGTATTGTTTTGAAATAGGTCATGCTACCATGCAGAGGCTGCTGGCTCCAAGCAGCTTCTGCCGCACCCTGCAGAAACGAGAAAGGTTGTGTGTGTGAGTGTGTGTGAGTGTGTGTGTGTGCTTCCCTCAGCCTCTCTCTGCTTGCTGTAAAGCCCTAACCACAGGGTACATCCTCTCTCCAGCCATCTCTCTCTGTGTCTGCCTCATCATTCCTTTGCCTGACACTATGGACAGACGACCATCTTTCTTTCTTTTTCTTTTGTCTTTTTTCTTCTTTCTCTTGTATTTATCTACATCTTTCCTTCTTTCTCCCTGTGAGCCACCTCTCCTGTCCTCCAGATGTCTTAAATATGGTCAGCTTGTTATCTCCTGCTTCCAACAGAGGAAGATTCAAACACCCCGCTGCTCCCCACAAACCCACTCAATGTGTGTGTGTGTGTGTCTTTTTTTTCACAGCATGTGTGTTTTTGATATGTTTGGTTTTCTTTTTTGGCATTTCTGCTTCTTTGACGGTGATAGTAGAGAGAGAGACAGAAAAGGCAGGGAAGAGGGAGGGCCCCGAGCTGGATTCGATCCTACATGGTTCAGACATGGTTTGTTCTTGTGTCATTATGTGTGCACCAGTTGCTTGTACAGAGACATATTTGAGTGTGTTTTTTGTTAGTTATTCTTGCATATTGATGTAGGAACTGCTGAGAGACGGAGGGGATTTTTGTATTTTTTAAGTGTCTGATTTGCAAGTACAAGACTGGCCGTTCTTGTCCATCCAGAAGAAATTCTCTGCTAAAATCTGACATTTTTGTGGGAGTTTTTCCGTTTCTAGACATGGACATGAAGACCTTGGTCTACATTAGTAGGTACAGAGAGAAACAACGAGGTCTAAAGGACTGAATTCTGCGGTGTCGTGATGTATGGACAGAGTTGCATGTTCTGAACAGAATGAATACCGAGTTTCAGTCACTGAAGCTGATATTCATAGACACCTATGCACTTTGTGTCTCTCAAGGCCTCCCGTTATCTGTCTGACACATTCCCCATCTCTCTCTCTCGCTCTTTCACAAACGTACACACACACACACGCACACACACACACACACACACACACACACACTACTGTCTATTACTAACCTTAAACCAAAGCAAGACCCAAGTGTCCTAACCTCAAAATACCCCCTTTTAAGAAGTGAAGAATGGCAAATGGACTCACTTTGAGTAACATTCCTCATTTTTCTTCTCTTCATGTGATTGTGTTTGGTCCTCAGGAGTATATAAAGAACACACACAATCTATATACCTGCCTCTCTCAAGTCCATTTCTGCCCCTCACAACACACACACACACACACACACACACACACACACACATATACACACAGTGTCGCGGCTCACTGTCTTCAGACAGATTTATTGCTGTGACTGTGGTCCCGGTGGAGGACCAGTGACCGCCCAGATCCTTACGGGGAGTAACTGCCGGTAATCAATCTTCAGTAATCTGATGAGGTTGGGAGAGACAGAGGAGGAAAGAGACAGGGAAGCAGAGTAAAAGCGACATGCTTAGAGAGAGAGAGAGGCGCCTGAGAGGGTGGGAACAACAATGTAAAAGAAAAAGATGGAGGATGAAAGAGGGAAGGGGAAAAGGAGGCAGCAAGACTGAACATACGAGGCAAAAATGCAGCAAAGAAAGAATGAATCAGAGTGTGGGAGTGCAGAGTGAGAGCAACGTCAACCATGAGCAGACAGTGACAGGAGGGTGGGATTTACGCAGCCATCAAATGCTAAAGATGGAGGATGAGAGGCAAGCTACTATTAGAGGGAGAGAGATAAATGTAGATCAGAGATGAAGAGTGAAATTGAAACACAGAGAGATACAAAGAGAAAGAAAGCGGGATGAAGAGGAAGAAGGGGAACGTCAGAATTGTTTAAGAATCGGACAGATGGCCAAAGCTGTGGGGTCATGAGCATTTAAACATCGCTACTGACTCTCTGTCACACACACACACACACACACACACACACACACCAAACACTATGCTAAGCTTATTGTAACACTCAATTTATTTCTATTTGTACTTTGACTGGCCAGTGGATGATTCAGCTGCAGCTTATGTGAGTGTCTATAAAATCTATAGAACTGGATACTTGAACACAACATAGCCATGGTATGTACTATGTTTCAGGAAGAGTAAAACGCTCGATCTTTAATAATATGCATAAAAGTCTCAGAAAGACAAACATGTAAATTGGTAATTGGTTGAATAGTTACAGTAGTAGTATAGTAGTCATCCACAGGTTAACTGTTAGCGGTTGGGTGTCCTGAATTCAACACATCAGGTTGTTTTCTTCCAGGCAGAGCACCAATTTCAAAGCAGGGAAGATGTGATGATGATAAAATGTGCCATCATTCTTTCAATTGAATCATTTTTTGGGGAAAATATGTGGGAACTAGACAAAATTGCAAGTTGTCGAAAAATAATGTTGAGATTGATTGGAGTAATTATTGTGATCACAAGATTATTAATTCTTGGAGGGACTATACAAAGCCTCTCATTACATTTACAAGAACATGGCTTCAACCTCCATGTATTGAAACCACTCAGTGTGAGCACTTAAATAGAAACGTAGAGTATGTATGGGGTGCTTTAGGGAAAATGGATCCTGTATATAAGAGCAGTAGATTGCTTCCCTCATCAAGTGAGAGGTAGTCCTGAGCCACATGGTTAGTAATAAGACAAACGAGAAGGAGCTGTGTGAACTGTGCGACATCTAACTGAGATTACATGTTGTGGATGCACATTATGTAAATGTGACATTCCTGCACCATTGATTGTGTTATCTGAAATTTCTCACATGACACACTAGTGAAAAATGTTCACTAGCCCCTTCTGAAGGAGCAAATTTGGTTGCGATTAAATAAGAAAAAGTTAAAACTACCTTCAAAATACAAACTTTCTTTGTATGAGTTGACGTTAAAGAACAAATTGAGCAATTTTTTTTTTTACAGGCAAGGTAGCACACCAGGGAACACTCTGGTCTTCCCACACATAAGCTCATAACTCAGACAGTAGCGATTCACAGGGATCAACAGAGCACGTACAGAGAGCAGATCACTCCTGACCAATGTTTCTTTCCTCTGCTGGATTTAGACGTCATGTCGTCTTTATTCTGACAGAATTTACCAATCCTTGGGGTGATTATCTTCAACAGGCTGTGCGTGGGTGGGGGTGGGTGGTTGGGGTGCGGGGGGAGCTTTCATTCATTTTTGAAGGAATGGGTTTTGGAATCTTTTGCAGGGTTCTGGTGGGATTTGGTCGTCAGACAGCGAGTGTCAGATCCTGACATCAAACAGTGAGATGTTGAAGGATGAGGGGACGCCCAAGGGGGACCTCACACAGAGACGCAGTCACACACTCACACACACACCATATATGCATACACACATGCACACTCTACGTTCACAAACACATACATTTAAGTACACTTACATGTACACACACACACACACACACACACACACACACACAGAGAAGCTCTTCTCAAGGGAGCAATAGAGACAGGCAAAGAACAGTATAAATCCAAACTTCTGCACTAAATTCTCTTTCAAGGCCCAATGCAACAATCATCTCCATCACCCTTACGTCTCTAACAACGCTAACAACAAACATCATATATGCTGCTGTTATTTTCCACCTCCACCGCAGCTGTCATCTCGTCACACTGTAGAGAGACAGACTGCATGACAAAGCAAAAAAAACATGAATAGATGATAAAAGGCTTCAACACAGGCACTGCAGCTAATTAACTAGTAGTGCTGGCAGTCGTTTTTTGTGCCTATTAACTTTTCAAGGTATACAGTTTATAAATTCTGATTGTTTTTTGTCTTTAAACAGAACAAACCATAAAGTATGTGAAGTAAATGCGCAATATTTTAAGAAAATGATGCTGTATTCATTAACCATGAGGATGGTAATTTAGTCAAATTTAACATTCCAAAACATTGGAAAATTGGTAAATGAAGCCATTGTGGATACCCCAATTTAATTAGTGCCGTACTGCTGATCCTGCTGATCCCAAGAGAAATTCAAAGTTTGCTGCTTTTCAAGCTGTTGCTTAGCAGATGCAATAACCTGGCATCCAGTTGTTGGCAATGGTTAGGAGATACTTGGCTTGGGGATTTTGGAGCTCTGTCAGACTCAAAGTGTCGGAAAGCATTCAGGTCTGAGTCAGGAATTAAAAAAGTCTGGTCAGTAAAGAGTTGTGGGGGAGTGCCATGAAGTTTGAGTTCTTATTCGGTGCCTCCAAACGAATCAAATTTTCATCTCGCTGGGGTATTTGAGTGCTGGCCCTCATTAAGTGTTGTGCACCTTTTAAGCCAGAAAAAGTGCATGCTATTAGCAGTTTGTATGCAAGTGCACTGGAATACCAAAATATAATGATAAGCATTTATGTGACTGTACGTGTGTGTGTGTGTGTGTGTGTGTGTGTGTGTGTGTGTGTGTGTGTACAATGATTTGAATCCCTGTACACAGATGGGCATCAGCACCACTTGTAGAGTGAGACTACTACACCAGAGAAGGTTGCCAAAGACCGACTAACTAACCGTGACAGAAAAAGCAAAGACAAATGATGTCAGCCTCTTAGCTGCCTGTTGTATTTAACATTTTCATCTATCTCACTTCACCATGCAAATAAAATCACTATAGTAACCGACATAACTTGTCAGATAGCTCTCTGAGCTTTACTGCAAAGCACATTTAAAGTCCACACTGTACATTAGTTTAGGTTGATTGATGACTCGAAATTGCCCGTAGGTGTGAGTGTGCGTGTGAATGGTTTGTCTGTCTCTAAGTGTTAGCCCTGCGATAAACTGGCGACCTGTCCAGGGTGTACCCTGCCTCTCGCCCAATGAGAGCTGAGGTTTGCTCCAGCCCCCCCTGCGACCCTGCACAGGATAAGCGGTTACAGGAAATGGATGGATGGACTGTATGTTTAACTTCATACGGCAGCTTTAGAGTATACTAAAACAAAATAAGAACACTTTTGCTGTAAACTACATCTCCAGTCGAGGAAAGGTTGGCCATAGTTGACTTTGACCACTACAAGCAATAATTATCATGGCACTGTGGCTACTCACGTGCAGTATTTCTCTGATGTCTGCATCATTAAGGAAACTATCAAGGCAACATTATGTTGATGACTTTGTAAAGGCGAGGGGGACTGGTGACATTTCCTTCAGCGAGAAGTGGAATTTCAAAACAGGGTGGAATAAGAGGAGTTGTAGTGGAGAAATATGAGACCGCTGATTAAGTAAAGTAAATAAAGTCACCAAATAAAGGCCATGATTTTATTACCTTAGTTAATTTTTCTTGTAGTAATTTCATTAGAATTACAAAAGAGGGTTGGGATAGTGTAGTGCAACTACAGTGTTACTGTGGGGAAGTGTTCTGTAGAAATTCCAGCCCAATTTCTGTCAAGATTGCTTAACGTCAGCAGCAGAAACTTCCCATTAAACATCCGTGACAGGAGAGTAGACATGCAGTTACTCCCGTTAGCACATGCACAACGTGTGACACATTTTCCTCCTACAACTTGGACAGCAGTCTGCTGACTGATGATGCTCCGTGTATGTCCTTGCTGGGTATTTTAATTGGCTGGAGCTGTGCACAGTGGGGCCACAACCATGTCGGTTAGGAGAGAGATTCACCACAGGGCCCCCTCACAGTGTGCATTACTATGAAACCTTTATGCTCAAAATTTGTTTGACTTGAGACTTCTGGCCGAACATCATGCAGATCTGCAAGTCAATAAGAGCCACACTAACAAGCTGTGGCAGAGCAAACACAGATGTAACCTTATTTTATGAAAAACCCTGTGCACTCTTTTATGACACACACACAGACCTGAGACCAGTATGGATTACATGGAGGAAAGAATGTCTCTAAGTGCTGTTTTGTAGAAGATAATGAGGCACTTGTGGACAACAGCGGCCACGCTTGGGCCCAATTAAGCTGCACTGACACAAAGTTCGAATATGATGGCGGAGAGTCAGAGCGGTTATTTTGTTGAGTTTTTCATCACAGCACCATGTTGGAAAAATGTGTGTGATGGGTGTGTGGAGAGTTGCAACTTTGAGATAAAACAAGCTCTGAAGAAAAAGCATCTTGAGAAAAATGAAACAAGAAAGCTACAAAAGTAACTTTGTAAACATAAGAATAAAATAAAAAACCCTACTCCTCTCACCTGTAAGTAATTCTTTTTTATAGAAAAAATGGGTTTCTAAATGATATCCTTCTGCCACATGTGGTGGTTCGAATTGAACACTTACTATAATTGGTTTCACTTTTGTCAAGTTGTTACTTTCCAGTATGGCCATGAACTGATGGTTTTGAGGTGATTTTGAGACACACGAACATTCACTACCAGTTTTTACTGTGGTCGGGCATTCATCTATTTCAAGTAGCTGGATTGAGAGTAAAGAAATGTTTTACTAAACCTACGATATATGGTTTGAACATATTGCATAATTGCAGCGTGATCCTTCTATATTTCAAAGGGTTTTTAAAAAGTCTTAATTAATTACCGTAATGATATGTAATTGTGAGTTATCTCCTACATGTAAATGTTTTTGCTGATTATCATTTCCTTTTTGATTGTGGAACCAAAAAGGGTATCTTATGTCAGATTTTTAGAGGAAAGTAATCACTAAGACATTATACAGTTATACAACTGGCATGACGAAATGCAAAGCGTTAAGTTCTTAGCAGTCTGTTGTTGTCCTTTATAACGCTGTATTGTACAGAAAGTTTTTCATTTAGCTATTTTGCATCAAATCCACTGATTGTTGAGATTCCATTGAAATTGATTGACATTATAGAAGTTAGTGCGACCAGGTCTTCAGTGTAAAAAATTAAATCCACATGTTTTCAGAATATATAATGTAGACACACTATTATTATTATTATGGATCCAGATTACAGTCTAGTCTTTTTGTAGATATTTGAGAGTGAAACATTTTGCCAAAACCCTCTCATTTATTTGTACACTGTCATATTTAACTGGTCTACCAACAACTACTTTGAATTTAAGAAAACTGTCAGCTGAAAAAAAATGTGATCATAATCCTTCATATTCAGAAGTGGTACAAACTGGTTTGGTCATGCTCCCATTTTTTAAATAATAAAATAAATTAAAAATGAAATCTCCCATCCCTCCCATGGCTCAGGTGATTAAAATGATGAGTGTTCGCATGGTGTGAGTGGACACACACACACACACACACACACACACAGGAGTTTTTGACACTAAGTGTGAAGTTGGTTTAGGACCTGCAGGCAGTCTCTAAAGTCACCTCGCTTGTAAAAAGGTTCAGTTAGGACAGGTAACTATGAAGGACACCTAAACTCATTATGAATGAACAGAAGGTAGCATGTTAAATGAGCAGAGCGGAGAGAAAAAAACCAAATGGGGAGATAGACCAACAGAGAAAGGGATTAGAAAGACTAAGAGGCAGATATAGAGTGCGATATAAAAAAGGATGGGTGAGGACAGAGGAAAACATTTCGGAGAGACACAGTAGTTTGCAGTGCAGTGCCGAGATAGTGATGGCAGAGATGAGGGGATGCCAAGGAAAGGACAGAGAGATGGAAAGATGCTGAAGACGTCTTTGGGAATGAGAGATGTCATGCACAATGCCCACCTCCTCTATTTTTTGTATTCCCAATCTCTTTTTGTCTCTGCCCGTTCGCTGACTCGAGACATGAAACAAAGCAGCCAGTAGTCATTTATTTCAAATGAGAGCTTGGAGACAAAGGGAGAGCGCAGAGATCTCAGTGACTCCGGGACTGCAGAGAGTTGAACACGAGTTCATCTTTATGCAAACGCACAGCTACTCGGCGCAACAGTGTCAAAGTGAGGAGCAGATGTTCCTCCACTGTCAAACTTCAGCTCCAATCAAGCAGTTTCTTCCAATCAATCCCAGTTCAAGAAATTTGATTTTAAAATGAAGTGTCTTTCTCTGTAGTGTAAGACGTGCCCCTGCCTATTCACAGTAAAAAGAACATGAAAGGTTGCAGGGATCCCTACCGACTATTACAGTAAATGCTCTTACAGTTGGTTATGCTTTAAATACTTCATCAAAAATGCCACACTGTGCCCAGCAGTGCCAACAAATGACAACAGGCTCTATTCAGCCTCTTGGCAACACACAACAGAAACCTGGTAGCTGGGTTGAACACACTGTGAAGTTTGTGGTAGTGTTAATTTGGACATGTGTGAGCTTCCGTGTCAAGTGTCCCGAGAGAAAACGCTCCATTGTGTCGGTGCTGCAGGACTTTGTTCCTCAGTTCAGTCGCTGTCCTTCTGCACTGCTTTGTCATCACTCTCTCTCTTTATTTCTCCGTCTCTCTTTGTCTTGTCAGCTTCCTCCTCCTGTCTCCCAAACGTTTCTTTTCTTGTTCCATGTTTGCCTGCTTCCTTTCTTACTTTTTATTCTCTCTCCCACTTACCCACTCTCTCTCTCTCTCTCTCTCTCTCTCTCTCTCTCTCTCTCTCCCCCAGTCTTTCTGTATCTTTCTATCTCTGCTGTTGGCCATGTTGGCCATGTTGCTCGCCAGATTTCGCCACCCTTTTCTCGCTCTGTGGTACATATGAAAGGAGTTGCAATAATCAGAGAAGAAGTGTAATGGCTTAGAATGTTTCGTGTCTCGGTTCATCAAGCATGAGAAGCCGGGATTTGTGTGTGTGTGTGTGTGTGTTCTTCTAACCCATGCATAATCGGATTCATATTTGTATGAGGACAGGCTTGTCTGTGCATGTATATACAACTATTCAGACTGCTTCAAGTGTGTTAGTCTGACTCAATAAATTCCCTTCAACCTGGTTTCAAAAGCAGTGATTAAACTGCATCGTTACACTGCTGTCATTTTTTGGCAGAGACTGTGAATCCTCTGAAAGCTAAGTAGTGTTGGTGAAAGGCGCATAGCACCCTTTTATTTTGATATTTGAGAAAAAACTCCATGACAATGCCATTCTTCATTTGTACAATATATGTTTTAGGTTAACTTAATGTGTACATGTCATATGTCTCCTCCATATGTGTGTATCAGTGGGTGGTAGTTGCAGTGTGTGCAGACGCATTTAGTTAATTTGCTTCTGATGTAGTGTTCAAAAGCTGTGCGTTCTATTTCCTAACGTCATTTATAGTACGGCCGAGCCAACCCAGAAATAGCCGTCAAACATTAGCTGTCATGCTTCAGCTCTCTGCTGTGAGGAGAAGAATGCTACTCTCTCTACACTTAACTCATTGATGGGCGGCGGAACTATCAAGCTGCCTGTCTCTCGGGATCAGCCGGTGTCTCCCAGGAATTACATTCTTATACAGTTACCGACTGAAATTAAATGGCAGTGCTCACAGCCAGAGCAGATGGTGCTCATATTGCTCTGAGAAAAGATGTATTTGGCTTCGTCTCTTTTTTTTTCTCCACCCTCCTGCATCTACAAAACTGGCCTCTCACATCCACCTCCGCCTGCATCAGGAGGCTCATCAAGCACACTCCGCTCCCCCACCTACAGACTCAGATCAGTTACAGACGTTTTCCCTCCAAAAGTCTCCCCTCTTAGGAAATGTATTTGTGAAATGAATGGCATAATTGTATGTGTTATGTATTGTATTTTCTCTGCCTACTCATTGCTCTACCTCCATTGCCCTAGATATGTCATGTTTAATGTCAAACAATAGCGTAAGTTTGAATTGTTTTGGGGAAGCTAATCATAACATGGCATTTCATCATATCTAGCCAATTGTCTTAATTTAATGATCCTTTGTCGCTGCCCCTGTAAAACCCAAATTTCTAACTGCTTTGGGACTCCTGTAACTCAGAGGTGATGAGGAACAGTCAAAGAATTATAACCGACGTGATGACTGAAGAAGTTGCATCGTCTATCAAGAACCT
Organism: Enoplosus armatus; assembly: GCF_043641665.1. NCBI lineage: Eukaryota > Metazoa > Chordata > Actinopteri > Centrarchiformes > Enoplosidae > Enoplosus > Enoplosus armatus. The sequence goes on along the minus strand of NC_092201.1, from coordinate 9,598,051 downwards.
CACTGACACCTGAATACTTCTCTTCCCATCCTCCATGTGCTGCTGTTGCCCGGGCAACCGACCAAAACAGCCACCTCTGCCCGAGTGGCACGGGATCATCAAAGTGTCCTCATCTATGCTATGTGCGCCGTGGCTCAATCTAGATCCACATTAAAGGAAAAGCTCTTTCACAAACAGCATTTGACCGAGAAGACTCGGCTGTTTGTGGCCTGCTGGCTCTGAGGGGACCAACAATCTTCGTGATACAGTATGTTTAGAATAAAACGTAGTCCGAGCGACGTTGTTTTTTTTGCAAATATGTTCTATATGAGAGGTTTCCTGGAAATAATACAGCTATCCTTCGGGTTATAAATGATGGTAATCAACATTGTAATAAGGTCTGCATTAAACAACAGTGGACCCATTCTTTAAGCACTAATTGAAAAATAACAAGGTGTCCAGTAAACATCCTTAGATGAGCAGTTTTTTAAATGAGCACCCTAGAGAGGACAATAAAAACACTGCTGCGTAATCAGCAGACACTGACCAACAATTTAGCTAAAGCATCACTTTCTTAAAGGACTAAAAGTAAGCGCAGCCCTAAGCCAAGTACTCGTCCACAGAATCTAGTGTACATTTGCCTCCTCTTTCTCTTTCTTTTCCAGTCCTCTTCCTCTCTTCCCTTTTTCCTTCCCCAGGTGTTAAAAGCACATCAGCCATCACTCTGCCCCTCTGTTCCTCCATCTAAATCTCTTCCTATCATGGACCAGAGAGTCTCTGTCTGTAAATGTTTTAAACCTTAAGGGAACACATTGTATGCAGCCATCCGTAGCTAATCGCCTACTTTCTGAGTGTGACTTTTGGGATAATAGAGCGCTCCTCCGATGCACACAATTTTAGCCATTATCAGCTGTGGACAGCAGGGTGGAGGAGGACCGTTTCAGTCTTCAGTGTGTGTGTGTGTTTTTGTGTAAATAACAGCTGGAAGCCACAACTTTGGACCAAAGGCTAGATGTAATGGAATTGGCTATCAGCAGACTTTCGCCTGTCCTGATAAGAGCAAGTTCACTGCTTTAGGGAATCTGTCTTTTCCTCTCATTTCCACTGTTATTCTGCCTTTCTTTTCTGTAGGTTGTTTCACAGGTTATTTTATTTTCACCCTTTTCTTCGCACAACTCAATCTTTTTTGCTGTATCTCAATTCCATTCCTGTCTCTCTCCTACTGAAAACAGTCTCCATCTGCTCCTCTGTGATACAGCCACTCACTGATCCCTGTGTCAGTACAATTCAAGTGAGTGCAATTTGTTGGCAGGAAACATGAGAAAGAAACAATATGACAAAGTACAAATGAATCCACAAATTATCTCACTGTCTTTTTCCTCTCGCTTCATTGGTGATCTGTCTCAAACAACTGTACAATCCAGTCCAGTGTCAGTGCTTTGTTTCGTGTGCATGTATGTGTGTGATTGAGGTGAAAGTCAGATGGGAGTGGAGAGTAAACTGCAATCGGAGCCTGTGGGGGAGCTGCAGGCAGAGCTCTTTACCCCTGGCCAACCCTGTGATGTTACCACAGGAATGACACCCAGAAAAAAAACATCCATGTAAAGCTTATAGGTACTGTTTGTGTGCTTGTCTGTATACTGTCTGTATGTAGAAATGAATAGCCTTTATTTAATAAATGCAAAACACCTACATACTTATACATACATACATACAGTTTATTGGCTGTGCACTCTCCTTTCCCTTCGGCTACTGTCAATGTTATCAAGTTACACCTTCAGGCGTGTGCGTGTGTGTGTGTGTGTGTGTGTGTGTGTGTGTGTGTCTGTCTGTCTGTCTGTCTGTCTGTGTTCTTCTTCCTCTATATTTATGAGGACCAATATGAGTTTGAGACCTTGAGAATGAGGATATCTCTGGAAAGTGACTCAGTACTCATAAGCGTAAAAGTACAAATGTGTATGTGGCCACCATCGCACATCGTCAGCTGATAATCTATGGAGGGGCTTTGTTGCCAATGAGCTCTTTTTGTGGTCAGAGTCAACAGGTCTGGTCAGGTTTTGTTGAGACACCTTTTACTAAAGGATGTGTTACTGCGGACAGACTTTTCAAGTATTACTTTCTTCATTGGGAGGACATAAAACTATTAATTTCCAGTCTGGTTAAACACAGTCATACCAGGGCAGCTCAGGGCTGGAACGTCTGATTGAGAATCCTGAGGTCATATCCTCTTCTTTATATTTTGTAATGTCCATTTCCAATTTCCAGTTGGCTAATGTCTTCTCAAAAACAAAACCTATTCTAGAGGCATATTTACAGCATTTACAGCCTACAATAAATTCTGAATTAAATCACCAAATTAAAATATGAAAATTGAGTATACCCTGCCTGATACTTTTGTCCCAACTTCACCAACTGAGTGTCTTGGTATTATTTAGTCCCCGAGGAATGCTAGCACCTGATGTTTCCATAGTTGCAGTTATCCAGTTGGTATTTAATGTATGTATGTATGTATGTATGTATGTATAAATGTATGCATATGTATGTGTTTAATTGATTAAATGATTGTCATTAGGTAGCTTTCTATTGATCAGTGTAATCTAAAGGTTATTGTCCTTATTGACTAATGTGAAGCTTCTGTACATTTCTACTTTTTCAGTTATCTGTGCTGCATGTTTTAATTGTACCATGGGACTGTACAGAAACTGTTCTTCTTCACAAATCAAAATGAAGCCAACAGTAGTGGATCAAACATTGCCTGAAGTGAAACTGCAGCACTAGTGTGATTTTCAGAAACTGGCTGTCTTTTGACAATGTAGTTGGCCACTATTATCTTTCTGTTCCCTCTTCTCTTTACCTCACTTGCCCCATCCCATAACATCACTTTTTGTTTCGTGACCCCCCCCCCCTTCCTTCTCTCTTCCATGCCATTTCTATTATTTTCCCTTCCAGGCTTCGTCTTTCCCATATTTCCATCCATCTCCATCTCACCCCTCCTTCCCCTATCTGTCTCTCTCTCTATATACCACAGACAGGGCTCTGCCTGATAAGCCCCATGTCCTGAGAGCTTGTCAGCTGTGTCAGGTCTCTCTTCCTCCAAACTACTCTCTGAAACTCACTAAGGACCTGAGGACTAGTGCTCAGTCCACTGCAGTGTATATATGTGACTCTGCCTGACTGCCTTCTTGTTTCATTACAACTGTCCTCCAACTTACTTGGCAGAATCAATATGGTCAAATAAAATACTCTAATTTAGTAGGGTGCACATAACAATTTTGACTGTCTGCCTACAGTGCATGTCATAATATCTGTCCTTCAGTCCCCTGACTATATACCCTTTCACTAGTGCCAGCCATCAAGTCCACTTTACAGGACAGTATCTGTCTGCCTGTCTGTCTGTTTGACAGTGCAACTGCAGTCATTCAACTCACTCTCAACTGCATACATACAGAGACTCACAGATTTTTTGAGGAAAACTGTAGTTCACCAACAGCTCAATCTCTGAAAAAGAAAATGTTGTATTCCTGCAGGCCAAACTGCATCCAAACTCGCCGAAAAACACATTTGAAAGTCAATTTAGTGCAATTTCTATCACTATCAACCTACCTGGTGCAATAAACCACACCCATCTGGTGTTTCAGCCTGCCAAAAAATGCCAAGAATCATTTCACATTCTTAGACAAAGAGACAAGCTCTGCAGCACACCGGCAATTAAGCAACTTAATTGGTGCCATCATTTCATATACCATTTGATCTACCTGCCTGAGTGTCACTGTAGCTGTCACTGCACACTAATTTCACTCTTGTTAGACCATCTTTTACTTCCTGTCGTCCTCTTCTGCCCATCTGTCCTTCTCCTCTTTCCCTCATCAGACGGATTCTGTAGCTGGACGATTACACAGACTATCTCTGACAACCTAAAAATGTGATAAATGACTCCCTCGCTTTGTCTCTCTGTGTCTCTCTTCTCCCTAGATGTATATCCAAACTACCACCCTGACCATCTCTCTCAGCCTGTCTGCCTCTGTGTCTCTGGGGATGCTCTACATGCCCAAGGTCTACATCATCCTCTTCCACCCCGAGCAGAACGTACCCAAACGAAAACGCAGCTTCAAGGTGAGGTGGACCAGTGAAATAGGTTAAATTTCCATTTTCCATGTCTTAGTTGGCTTGATTTGACATTTTGATGTTAAATATGATTTATGCTGATGAAATGAGGATAATAAATCTGACAGTACACTCTTACATTAAACTAAAGAAGGAAACCAGACCACCATGCTTATAGTCCTCATTTCCAATCAATGGATTTCTGAATGTGAACGCATGATGACACAGGCAATCGTGACAGCTGCCGCCATGTCGGGGAAACTGAGCCAGAAGGGAGGAGACCGGCCCAATGGAGAGGTGAAGACTGAACTATGTGAGAGCATGGAGACCAACAGTGAGTAAGAGAACACCAAAGTTTTATAATTATACATATAATAAACCATCTAAAACTATATAATCAGACCTGTTGTTATCACAGAAATCCATATAGATCGAGGCTAAAGGGCACTAGAGCTTGAGCAGACCAATAATGAGTACGAAATGGAGGTTTGATAATATGCTTTGAAAATAAATTTAAAAAATACGTGTGCAGTTTATGTATGGACATTTAGAGTATACTCTATGTAAAGCTTTTGTAGACACTGTGAATCATTGCGGAGCTCACTTTAAGAAGAGAGTTGAATTGAAAAACATCAGCACAGTCATCAGTAACAATTTATTATTATACATAAAAACATATAATATACATGCACAACAATACACACACACACACACATATAGAGTTAAAAGTGAATAGAGTATAGGAGTATAGGAAACACTTATTGTGACGCACTCTAACAGCTGTTCATATGGGGTTATTTAGTCTTTCAATCCAATATTTTATCTTATCTTCCCAGGAACTGGGTAATACATTCATATGTCCACTTTAATTGCATGATGGAGTAGCACCATACAAACACATATTTTCCATTGTGTACATTTACGCTTGGATATACAGTTTGCATGAAGTTTTTTGTTTTGCTTTAATTAAGTATAATTTCAATTTGGAAAATTAATTTCACGGCTGACGTTTTTGCACGGCAACACCGCTGCAACACTGACAGTTTTGAAATAGCATGGCGTGTGTGTTTTCTGAGCTCCGACAGTGAAGCACCGTTACATCCACTTCAAAGCTCCGTTGTGTGTTGAGCTGGTTCTCCCGTGTCAGCAGCCTGCAGATGAAATGACAGGAGTATGTGTGAATGTGTATGTGGGCCTTAGTGCGTTCATTATTATCTGTCAGTGCGTGTTAGTGTGCGCGCATGTTTTTGTTGAGTCTCTATCAATCTATAAATGTAAGTGGATTTGTGTGTCCTTTGGTGTGTGCGTGTGTATATGTCTCTCAATAGTTGTGTGTGTAAGTGGTGTTTATACACATCTGTGCATGTCTGAATACTGCATGCAGGGTTACAATAGGTTTCAGACCTGTGAAGGCAAACTATGTTCTACTGTCAGCACTTTTTTAGCATCAGTGAAGGAAGCAGGTCACAGTTCATTCATTTAGCCAATAGTTAAAGTGCTTAGTCATCTCCGCACATACATCACTTTGCGAGAAGTTTGCCAATTATTAAGTTCCATATGGTCCAAGTAACAATTTATTTATACAACAGTGATGGGCAGAGAGCAAGTTTAAGAGTCTCTGACATTTTGCTTAAGAGTGCTCTTCAGAAAATATCAATAAAAAGCTTTGGACATCTTTCAAGTCTGCATGCACTTGCACTCATTTCTTTGATATATATATATATATATTTATATATATATTTCATCAAGGACCTTTTGCCATTATTCCAGCTGTGTAATGGCGAAGGACAGAAAAAATGAAAGGGCCGTATGAAAGCATGAGAGTACAACAATGGTGCAGTTAGAGGCCTCTGGTTGCTGCAAAAACATTGACATTTACCATGGAACGCTTGCGGGGACACAAGACATAATGGGTTTGACAAAAAGCCCCCGACAACTCAGGTGGACTGTGGATGTTACGTGACCATCTGTAGCAAAATCTGCTCTCAACTGCTCTTTCTTCTCTGTTTCTTTCCCTTTGCCCCTTCCATTCCTCATCTGTCTTCTTCTCTTTCATTTCTTTGTCTCATCTTCGCACCCTTTCCTTCTTTCCACCTCCCACCCTTTTCACACAGCTTCATCAACTAAGACGACATATGTCAGCTACAGCAATCATGCCATTTAAAGGGACCACAGAAGATGAAGAAAGGGATTGGACAGGAGAGGGGGCGTGTCTTGGGGGCAGTGCCAAGCGAAAGAAGGAGCCGTCGTTCTTAGCTGATTGGCCGAAGAACTGGCGGACAGACAGAGCGCCCAATGGAATCCAAGCATGAGACATTTTGTATTGTTCCGCATCAAACCACAGAGAGGTGGGACCACATAAACAGCCAGTCAGTGTGCCTGCTTTCCTGCTGCTCACAGCTCATTGGTCCTACCATGAACTTACCTGTTTTAAAAAAGAGACAACATGAAAAAAGTGACATACCATAGGACACTGTGGTGGACAGAGTAACTATTAAACCCTTAAAAAAAAAAAAAGAAAAAAAAATCATGAAAAGAAAAAGAAAAAAACTCAGAAATCACGTAGACATTATATCTAAAAGGGCAAAGGTGGGGCCGGGAAAGAGATTTAACAGATTACATTTTAAAAGATATTTAAAAAGAGAAATGTAAGAGAAAATCTATGAGACTCAAACATGTTTGTTGTTATTCTCTACTTGTAAGTATTTTTGTGGTTGTGACGATTTTTTCATTCTTGTCTCACCGTTGTCTGATGGATCGCCCTTGCTTAATGAGATGAGTGTGTTTCCTCCTGCTGTCTTGGCTAACCGGGTTGTAGCCTTGGGTTGTGAACCTGTAAAATGCCATGGTTGAAGCATGCCAGTTTTTATACAAAAAGGAGATTTATTTATAATAAAGGAATGTTTTGCAAATGTGTAGATTGGTGGTTGTTTGTACGTCTGTAGGTGATCACTTTACAAATGAATATTTAGGCCCCGTCTTAAATGATCTATAGAAAAATGGATGGATGACAGAAGGACTTCTGAAGTTTAGATCCTTTCAAACGTCAGCATTACTTCACATACAAATTAATGCTGTGTCATGCTTATTATATGTAGAAGTAGTTGTGTAATTGATTAGCGATCGTTCTTTCATCCTTTCCCTTAATTTCTAGTGTAAAAGTCGATCACTCAACAACTATTGTTTGGATTGCCATGAAAATGTTATTCATGGTTGCTAAAGGATGAGTTTGGTGATCTCCTGAGTTTTCTTCGAGTGCTACCATGAAGTTGACATATGAGTGAAATAGCGCAACAACTCGGGATGAATTGTAATAACTCTGGTGTTCCCTTGACTTTTAATCTAGTGCTATTATCAAATCAAAATTTTAATCTGTCCAGTACTTGCAACACTAATGACATTCCCATCAGCCTCCGCTGTACTTCAGTGCTTTAGTGCGAATGTCCGCATGCTAACATGCTAAACTAAGATGATAAACTGTCTAAAACAGTAGCATGTTAGCATTGTCACTGTGAGCATACTATTTAGCTTAAAGCACCTCTGCTTGACCGCTGCATGGCTGCAGACTCTTTGTCTTGTTTCAGTAATTGTCAACTATAAATATTGATCCCAGCACTGGAATCAAATCAAAACACAGCAAAGCTTAAAACATCAATGGCAAATCAATGCTTTGGAATCTAATCTTACGTTACATTTCTTCTTGAATGGATCTTCTTGAATATTTTCTGTATTTCAGTTAAATGCTCTTAGGTCTGTTCTGCTCTCCTCCTCCTCCTCCTCCTCAGCCGTCCCTCAGCAGTGTGGTGATCTCCCGACAGACAAGATGTTGATGGGAGAAATCTGCCAGAAAGAAGGCCTTGAGGGAGAGTGTGAGAGTGAATGAGATAAAAAGAAATAGATATTAGAGCAGGGTGGACAGAATTCCCCTCTCTGTACACCTGCAACAACCCGCCAGATGTCCAACCTTCAAAAATACATGAGAGCTAAGAAAGAAACAGTCAGCTGCATCAGTGAATCCATTCTTGATGGAGAGGAACAATCGATAATGCTGAAGGCAAAGTGAAAGGACAAATCACACCATTTACGGGGGGATGGTGGTGTGCCCTACACATAAATGTCAGATGGAAAGGTGTAAAATTCTGCGAAAGTGTTCTTGTGGATTTTGGAGTTTTGCAGTCTGTTCCCTTGGTGACAAGGTTGATGTGTAGACAAAACAGTGAATATAAACGCAGAAGAAAAGACCTTGTTCCATCAGCATAAAATCACAGCTACAATTTCTGCAGCTGGCATTGTGTGTTTTTTTTCAACAGCCAAATCCCAAATGTCCTTGAGCAAAACACTGAACTCCTACCTGCTTATTTACTGGAAGCTGCTCAGCAAAGATTTGAAGCGTGTTTCATGACCCTGGGCCCCATGGGACTTGTTCACAGGCCAAATGCTAAATTTTACAGACAGACATGTTGCCAGCGAACAATACTGGTAGTTCTTATGTGTACTCCAAAAAAACTGAGTGTAGGGTATGAAATTTGTACAGCTTATAGCAACTTTTGCTACAAGGCTTCCTAGCTTCTTAGACTTCCCCTTTCACCTAAAACTTAGGTTGAGGTTAAGCTGAGGCTTAATTTAGGCACAGCAGTGCGTTAAGCTAAGTGCTAACATCAGCATGCTAACAAGGTCACAATGACAATGTTAACATACTGATGTTAAGCAGTGTTAGCATGCTCACATTTGCTAATTAGCAGTAAACACAAAGTCCAGCTGATGGCTGATGTATTTGGTCATAAAAGTACTGGGACAAAAGTTTTGGGATCCCCAAAGTGATTACAATTTATCCTCAGGGAAACATGAATGTCACATTTCTTGGTAGTCCATCCAGTAGTTGTTGACTCATTTCACTTAAAACCACACATATCAACCTCATGCTGGTGCAATGAGTGATTGAGATGTTTCAGTCTGGACTAAACTGGTGGATCAACCGACAGACAGACATTGCCATCCCTAGAGCCATGCCGCTAGCATCCCTTAAATAAATGATAAGCCTTCGTGATACATCTTGAATTTATGTATTGTAATATATGTATTGCAGTTAATTTGCCAGACTTGGATGGTGTAGTTTAATACAAATACAAAAACAGCTTTTTAAAATCACAATTCTGCACCAGCATATTGATAAACTGTTGCGTCAATAGATCTTTTCTTGAGTAGAGAGAGTCTCTTGCTCTTGTTGTGCTATCACCATGACTCTCCATACTTCCTGGAGTTTTCACATCACTCATCTAAAGTCACTCTGGGAATTGTAGGAAATCCCCATCCAAAGCAGATGTCGGAAACGTCCGTTTTCTGTACATGCGGTTGATTCATGTAAACAAAGGTTGTATTAGCTGTCTAGAAAATGGGATGAAATGGATAACTGTCGAGGGATCTAGGGCTGCGTCCTTTGACACGTGTTTGTCATCACACATATCTGTCCGAGAGTCATTCAGTGTTTCCTGAAAGAAACCAGATGGTGGATGCTTTGACCTCGTTGTCACTTCAGTAAGTGAGTGATACAGCTGGTTTGTGTGCAGTGTGGATGGTGTGATTAATTAGCAGTGAATCAGACTGACAAAAGTGTCAGAGCACAGGTGTGGAAGACTCATAATAAGCTAACTATAACCCATTCTAAAAACATTTAATTTAATGTCATTTGATTTAAGAGGCACTTTTCTTAGAGTATTGTTGTAGGCTGCTGTATATTAAAAGGTAATACTTTATGTGACAACTTTGACAATAGGGCCTGACCAAGGTGACGACCTTGACATTTCCAGGGGTCTTATGTATGAAATCCCCTATGATCAAATTTCATTTTAAGAAGCAACTGAAGCGGATACCCTTTATCATGTATTTATTTTAAAACACCCACTTTGACATGCAAATAATGTTATCTCTATGCAAATTTTAGACTAGATGTAAGTGAAGATTCTGCTGGTTATTTTAAGTCAGGTTGCATCAGGTGTGAGTGCACATCCCCCCGAGCCCAAACTCAGCTGTGTAGTAGAGCTTGCCACGGGTGTAAGACAGAGAGCACCCAGCCTGTGTGTGCACCTTGCAGGAAACAAGCAGGTTGATTAATGTCGAGGCATTACTCACAAGACTATCTATGCATATGAAAGTAAGATTTAAATCGGAAACTACTTTGAAACAGTTCATGGACATTTAATATTCATCAAGTTTGCACTTAAAACAGAATGAGACACACCATTAATTGTGAGCCAGATTTGAAGAGTCTTACATGAGTTCATATCTTTTTAGGTTTTAGGCTATTTAAACTATTATGAATCAAAAAATAAAATGATCTTAATATTACAATGAGTAAAGCACACTTTCATGATCCTAGGTCAACTCACATTCAAGGCATTGTGGAGCACACAGGAAAAGAAGCGTGGCATTTTCTTCCATTGACCTTAGCTTTGAGTTATGGGCTTTTTTAAAGGTGACCTGATTAGGCATTGTTCCTGTGGGACCTTGTTAGGTAAAAGAGCACCTAATGACCTTCTCCTTAAGAGAAAGCGATGCCTCACTGCTTCAGCAGGCTTAACACCACATACTACTCCCGTATTTTTCTCATTCATGAGTATATTTTGTTTTATTATAATGTTTACTATTTGCTCATTTTGACTGCAAACTGTACTGTAGGCCGTCTGCAGGACATGCTTTCCAACAGAGGCACGTTGTCTCCAGCCCACTAATTCAATTACCAACCTCAGACTGCTGCCAGTGTGGCCAATGGAACAGAAAACAGTGGGAGGCTGAGGAAAACTGCTCTCTTTGCAAAATCACACCTATTCCCACTTGAAATAAGAGTGTTTAAGTGTGTGAGCGTGTGTTGCAAGAAAAAAACAGATGGTTCGCCACTGTGCGTTTGTGTGGATGGGAAATTGAGGCTTCAATGCAGCAGGGCTGATTGGCTTGGTGGATGCTGTAACCATGGTATCCAGACCAGATGTCTGAGTCAGTCAGAGGTCCTGATCTGGGTCGTATTCATCAAACATCTCAGATCAGACAGTCAAACTAGGACTGAAATACTTAATACTCCCATATAAGTTTATTTATTAAGCTTTCTGCTGGCAGTCTCAGCAAGCAGCAGTCTCCTTTGAGGTTTATGACTATCGACCATTTTATAACACTCAGAACTGTAAAATGAAATTAAAGATGACATCTTGTAGTCTTTCCTCAGCAGTCTTGGTATGTAATCGATATATTCAAAAGACAGACAGGCTGATCTAGCCACAGTTGAGTGATGCCAGAAAACTAAATCAAGTACTGATTTTTTCGCACAAGTAACTTTACCTAAACTTGTGTATAAATTACACACAAATTACATTTCGTCTTCCATGGCTTGCAGCAATCAAATCTTGTGCTTATCTCAGTGTTATCCAAAGTAATATTCACATTACTTTGGCTAGCTTAGCACATATCTCCCCATCAGATAATAAACAAGTAATCAAATTTTATGTTTCATGTTACTTTTTATGTCACTATAGAAATGTTAAATTGTGAAAACCCTTTCTCTGGCTGACTTTTTAATGTTTCCAGCTGACTCTTTGTAGAGACAGTGTTGGAAAAGGGGTCTTCAATATGCTCGTAAACAGACTGAGGCTAAAGCTGCGTGCCCCACGCACCAAACAGTCATGTCATCAGTTGATGATCCTTGAAGAAGACATGTAAGGGTAAATAATCGTAGAGCTAGTTAGTATTATAAGTGCTGTAGTAAGCAAGTTAGTCGGACAGTTTACGCCTGCGTTTGAGAAGAAACACAGTGTTTAATCCATTCCTTACACTTCTACTCTTGTGTTTTTTGTTTTGTTTTGGAAAGGCTGAAAAAGACTCCACTCTCCAACCTCTTTAAAAGCAAAGTATTGCTTTACCAGTGCCTCATTCACATCATGCAGAGAGATCCAAAGCTTGACAGGCCTGCTGTTCCTAGTTTTGTTCGCTAATGTATGGCAGTTGTTGTTCGGGGGAGGAGGTTAGTGAACATTGATTGAATAGTATTTCATTTGTCTGGAAAGTTAACTCAACAGCACAGCAAACAGTCTGGGTCCTGAAGATGACCTGTGGTTGGGTTTAAACAAAGTTTAAATGACTTTACTCTTCTCTCTCTCAACACTCGATAATAGAATTGTATTGCTTTATGCAGATCTACTGTATAACTGCCTTCCATACTATCGTAAACCTTGAGCAGATAACCATGTAATCTGGAGTTTAGAGGAAGATTGTTTTTGTATTGAATTTATTCATTTATTCAAATATCATTTTTACTCAATTTGGCTCAAGGGAAGCGTTTTTCATTTTATTTTATTTTTGTTTTGTTTTCTTCTCTATCTCATTGATAAAAGGATTTACTGAAGAATCAAAAATAGTTTTTTCCAGAGAATGACAACTCTTATTTTTTCATTTTCTTATTTCCAGTTCAATAGTATAATTAGTATAACACTGTGTGTGTGTGTGTGTGTGTGTGTGTGTGTGCATGCATTTATGGTGCATGTGTCGGTACGCACAATCATCTGAATTATTGGAAGAACAAGTTTAATTTCAAAGCTTCCAGGATCTACGGAAGCAAGTGCAAACTTTCCACTCACTACTCAACACACACACACACACACACACACACACACACACACACACACACACACACACACACAATTATCAACATAAACACAGAAGAATTTGCAGATAGTGTAAGTCAGTCAATCCCTGAACACTGGGAGCTTCAAGCCATCACACATTCAGAAACATCATCACGTACACAAATACAGAATCTAAATTACATGGAGAATAATTGATACGTGTAGTTCTGTTTTTGTACAGACAATCTTTACCAATATCACAAACCTTCTACCTATTATATTTATTGTGTCCCATCTTTTCACAGTTCCCAATTTTCGCAGGTCGTCTTTTGGGACATGTAAATGCATCAATATCCCTGTGGCTGTGTGTATGTGTGTGTGTGTGTGTGTGTGTGTGTGTGTGTGTGTGTGTGTGTGTGTGTGTGTGTGTGTGTGTGTGTGTGTGTGTGTGTGTGTGTGTGTACACTTCCAGTCATGCCTGTTTGTGAGACTTTGCGCACAGTTGTTTGCGTCAGTCCTCTGTGCATGTGTGTGTGCGTGTATAAACATACCCTGGTGAGGAGACGGGACACCTGGGAGAGACGCCAGCGACAGAAATGTCTCACCTGTCAATCAAGCTTCCCACACTGTGGTGTTGAGGAGGAGGAGAAAGAGGAGGAGGAGAAAGAGAAATCTGAAATGCTTCCATCCCCTTAATGAGGAAGGCCTCCGTATGGGAGTTAAGAGTGCTTAAGGAGCGGAACAGTGATTTGAGAGGAAAAACAAAGAAAGAAAAACAGTGGAAAACAGCCTGTTTCTCTGTGTTTAAGGTTTCTCAGGCAGCGTGCGAAACCTCCCAGCCGAGACTTTATCGTAATTAGCTCTGTCAGATGGCCTGTGCCAGGGGAAGCTATTACCTTAAATAGACTCACCAGTGATGCGGATCCTGGTTCTTACAGATGTTTGCATGCCTGTTGAAGATACAGCTGGCTGGTGCCCGTGTGGGCACTTTTCCCAGTTTTGTGAGTCTGATTACTGATGCAGAATTAAAATAGATAAACTGGGAGTTCTCAGTGAAACCAAGTGTTGAACATAGAGCTCACATTGTCACATACTATAAACATTAGAAATAAAACAGAAGAACACAAAATACCTGTACAATACCACAGAAACATACACATATGTACAGAGGGCATTAAATACAGAGTAACAATCGATGAGGAGTTCTGTAAGGATTTAATTGTGAATAAACTGATGCTAACACAAACCCCCTTTCAATCTATTAGATTTAAGACTAGCTATACACCTGTTAGTCCTATATTAACCCCATTTAATTACACAGAAGTGTAGCATACTGTCTGGGGATTCTTCAAATCAAATCAACAAATCAGTTAAATGCTCATTTGGTCGGCATGCACAAAACACAATGTTAAGAAAGATAACTTCTTAGTTCTTAGGATTGACTTGTTTAGTTAGAATAAGATCAGGTGAGGTGAATATGGTGTTGGTGTGTGACTGTCATAATATGTTGTGTTTGTGTGTATCCTGTCCCCGCAGGACACATATGCTCTTCCAAGCAGTTTTCTGTGGTATGACCAAGTGCAGTAAAAAAAGATGATTCAGGTTTGCCAGCTCTGAGATCTGATTCACAGGATGTGAGACTCATCCAAATGGCTTTTACAGCCAATTGTGTTTCCCCCCTCACAGAGAAGAGGCAAGCCAGAGTTAAGCTGCCAATTTAAACTCAAAAAGTAGTTTGCAGTACTTTTCCAGTATTTGAACTGTATAAATATTGCTGTCTTTTTAACTTATATTGCTGGCCCTTAACATTTAATCAGTATCATGTAATTAATTCAAGCTGTACTTTCTAAATTGTTGCTTATGTTTGACCAGGTATTATTTGGGAACATGCATGAAATAACCACAAAATTGTTACTTTTATGCAACAGTACAACTACTTCCAACAAGTGGCGGCATGTCAGCTTGTGTGCAAAAGTAATTTTTGTTTATAGGTCACAATTGAACTGTATTAATAATGTTCTGAATACAGTTTTGTTTGCTGTGCACTTTGTTACATTTCTAAATGCTGAGCCTTATGAAAACACCATCTGCTAACCGCACATAGGTTAGGACACCTCTTGATTTCTCCTTCTTTGTATTCATGAGGAGATGTTCATGAATAAGGAATGCTCAGAGCCTTATTTATATGCAGACTAAAAAACACAAGACCAAATTTGTGCTACATGACAGGAATGGACAGGTATAACTCGTTCCTTGTATTGTACAGGTATACTTTCAACCAAATTGACTGTTTGGATATTTCTAATTAGTATGTCACATACTATATGTGCATTAATGTCAGCTCCCGCTCAAACTCCCTCCATCTAGTGATGTGCTTTCTTCTAAATAAAGCCAAAAACCAGCATGTGACTAATGGAGGAGATAACGCTCTAATCCCATGTCCTTCTCTTCTGGTATCGTAACAGGACATCTGTTGCTGAGGGGCAAATTATCTACACGACTCGAAGGTCACATGTTGACAAGATTATGAGGTGCAAGGGTGACGAGTCTGTGGCTAACACCTACAGAAGCTGCTGCCGAGTTGACTCAAAGCCGTTAATAGCTACTGTGCTGCCTGCGTGGTGTTAGCATCTGGCATATGGCTTGGTAGAAGATAGCTACCCTAAATCTTGAGGAGAGAAGCAGAGGAAAGGGAACTATAAATTTGAGGAGGAGGAGAGGGAGGAAAGGCAGAGGAGGGTGTGGAGAAGAGGAGGAGGATAACTGGAAAGAGGATAAAAGGTAGAGAAAGGCAGGATAACAGATTACGCATTGAAAGGATTTCTGGCTACAAAGATATATTCTAAAACCATACATCTGTTACTTTGACGTCCCTCTGTTTATAGCCGTCTACATGTGGCTTAATGCTCCCTGAAAGGATGAAAATGTGGTAGTGGCAGAGGGAGGGAAAGGAGGAGAGAACTCCTCCTGGTTTATAGCTCACTACATAGTAGCTTCCTTAGCCTCTGATTAGAGCTTGCTACATGTGGATAACATCTGCCGTAGCATGTGGCTCTACAAACATTAGCTGGCAAGCTCAGCTGTGAAGAGGGAACCGTACAGGAGGAGCAGGTGCTTTAAGAAGCCCGTTCTGTATCAGCCATTAACACACGGTTCCAGTTCACATCCAGCTTTTGTGCAAATCTGATTTAGCTGGATTATGTTTTTGAAAGGTGCCTCCAGTATGCACTTTGGAAATGGTTCCCTTATCTTCACAAAACACACGTGACTCTCTCAGGTTGTATTTGCAGTTTACAGTAAACAAACTGGAAATATTTGCTCTTTGATTTGCTCGTAAAAAATGTAATAATGCTCAGCTGATTCACGAAATGTGTGCAGACAAATGAGAAGTGATGTTCTACGCAAAACATCATTAGCATAAACACACAAATGACCATCATGTGCAAAAAACAAAACAAAAAGAAACCCTCTTGAATCTTGGTTTACTTGCTTGTATGCATGTATTCACCTGCTCTTTGGCTCCAGGAGTGCAGTAAAGGCTTTACATTTCGTGCACTTGTGTGCCTGTAATATTTGTAATAGAGTGCATGCTGATCTCCTCGGGCATTTATGCAGTTTTAATCATTTAGTAGATTCTCTCTGACACTTTTATACTTCAGATTTTTCGGTTCACTCGCGTTGTCCTCTGGCGGATTATCTTTTCATGAGCACAGCGGCAGCATAAACCTGCAAACAAGTCATGTTACAGTAGGTAAGAAAGAAGGCAACAAAGGCAGTGACTGGTGCCAATTATATGTGACGGACAGATACCTGTGCACAGGTAATCAGACATGATTGACATCTGACAGTGTTTTAAACTTAGTATGTCAAGTAAAGAAGCCATAGGAAGCTAAGGTTTTCTCAATCCATGTTGATAGATTCTTCTTTTAGAGAAATATGACTGATTTCTTGAGTGTGTCTGCAGAGTGTGAGAATGTGTGTCTCAATGAGTCAATCCGACGGGGGAAAAAAAATCTTTTCCCCCTATTTGCTTGACAATAGGAATTAATTTCAAATCACATGTACGTCTCCCTGATGAACGTAATTGCTTTTCAGACCGCGCTTTGCCAGAGAGAGCCTTGACAGTGGAAATGAAGCTGACACACAATCTCGTCCTCCATTGTGTTGGGGAGTGGAATACACACAAGGTTTTGTCAGTGATTTGTCACAGGCCTTTGTCTCCGAACAATGGGTGACTTTGCTGTTGTTACTGGTGCTGACCTGAACTTCCTCTGTGCAGAACTTGAAGAATTTAACAGCAAAGGAGAGGACTAAAGAGGGGGCTAAAGAGACAGACAGAGGGACACATTTAGCCAGTGGTGTCAGATTTGTGTCAAATTGCATATTAGCAGGACTTTATAGAAAGTTAGGTTGAGCTTTTAATTTGTGCTTTTTACCCATCAATTTCAAACTCAGGAAATAAAGAGTAAATAAGAGTAAAGCACAGTTGCACCAATTACATTAAGGATTAAAACATCGGATCATAGACATGGGCAAAATGTTTGGTCTGTCTGCTGGAGGCATTCAGCATCATTTGAAAAAAAAAATGTGCGTCTGAGTCTCTGTAACCAGGGCAACAACGATGTTGAGTGACAGTTAACCTGACTGTTATTCTAGGTGTCATTCTTTTCTGCAAATTCTGATTTAATACTTCCTCCTTGTCTTGTGAATTTGGTTTCATTATTTGGTTATGGTTATTTTATTTCTTAATCCCTGTATTACACGGGACGTGTGGCAACCCTGATGTCAGGTGTCAAACAAACCGAAATCTTCTTCCTTTTCTTTTTCTCTTCACTGGATATGATTTATATGTGTAATTTTTAACTCACCAAAATTAAGATGGTTTGAAATGGCTCAGATGGGTTTTTCAGAATTTCAATATCTGAAAACTGCTCATTACCAGATATTTCGTGCTAAACATCAATAGTGATCGTTAGGACGGGCGGGATAAATGTGCCCTGAGCCTCCTGAAATCTGAGTCTGGCCTTTTAAGAGCTGTTTGATCAATGAGAAATTCAATAGATCATGATCTGCACGCTGCTTCAAAGGCTTTTCCACCCGGCCAGCTGTAACATTCCTGGGGATTCTTTTGGGCATAGAAACAGTCCAAATCAAAGACACTGAATATTAACACAGAACCTGCTTTATTGCAAAAATGTCAGTATTGGCCTCCACAACAGCTGAACCCTGGTTTAGGTGTAGATTTCCTATGCATGTACTGTATAATAGAGAACATAAGAAAATGGAAAGGATTTGCAGTGATTACGAATAAAACTCATCTCACCTGAAGTGAAGAAGGAAATGAAAAAGTTGGCAAACACTGAGCTGGATGAGAAAGTGAGTGACTGACTTAAATGCGTCTGCCACATGTGATAGAATGAGGACGAATATTAAACCAACTTGTCTTGGTGATAGGAAGTCTATTGTAAGAAGGTGGAGGAGACAGATACACGTATGGACTATATTGTCCAAAAGGGGAGGCCTTCTTTTAGTTAGTTTGGCCAACAGGACAGGTGATTCATTTTATGATTACAATGCACTGAAATTCATTCAATGCATGGGGATTAGCAGGGCGAGATTCAGTGTGTGACTGACTCAGTTCAAAGCACCTTAAATACATTTTGGCAAGTAAACTTCAGGTTCAACATTTATTGACTTTCAAGAATGTAAGAAAGAGCTCTTCTCCTTTTCAACAAGGATATATGACCATGTTGAGCAGATTCCCATCTTGGCAGAAGACTTTTTTGTTACTCATGAGCGTGCCTTTGCAGCATGATTCAAAAGAAAGACATTTGTTTAGTGCCCAAATCAGTTTGGCCAAGATTCCTGCAAAAATAAATTCAAACAAAAGTCCCCACGCAGGTCTAGAGCAGGGTGGAACCCCACCGAGTGTAAAACAATTCTCTCAGCTTGTGGCTCGGATCCTGGAGGAAGGATAGCACATGCTTTACTGTTTGAAGATTAGCTACTATTGTGACTGCCAGTGCCTGAGACATGGGGATAAAAACATGGTGGGCATCATTTATAGAACATTATCAGAGAAGCAAATGGACCTTTTGTTGCTAATAGATCTTCAAAACAACCAATTCAATATAATTATGGACTATTCAAACACAAAGCTGAAGTAAAACCAAAGTTTTCCACTGACAAGAGAATCAAGGTATTTAGATAGGTATTATTAAGACCAGTTTTTGCAGTTTTTGATCTTTTGAAGTGGTATTTTTCAGTATTTTGCTCTTTGGTGTCTTATGATGGGCTTAAAGTCACATCTGCAGCACCAACTCAGTGTTTAATGAAGTCCTTGTATTACATTAGCACTTGCATAATATGTTAACAACATCTTACTCTGTGTTATATCAGCAAGAGATAAGGATCTGCAAATGGTTTCAGACTTCTCAAAGGCAAATTAAATCACTGAATCAAGAATAACTTTCATTGCAGTTCGGCGATGCTTTCTACTTTTACACTGTGTTGCAAGAGCAGGTTCACCAAAACATCTTTTTACTTCACACACTGTTCCAGTGATCATTATTCCCTCTCCATCTTGGAGATTTGTTCATTACAAAAGATGAGCAATCTGTTATATCTTGCAAATTCTCAATTACCATCTGTATACTCAAAGGACAGGTTTAATGTTTGGCTTTTCACATAAATTAGCATGAAAGTCAACATGATGGTAGTCGACTGCTAAAATTGTCGTGAGGTGGTCGTAACAGGCTCTGAGGCCGAGGAAGAGCTGCTTATTAAAGCTGAAGTGAGAAGAATTAATTTAAATGGGTGCTTCTGTGCCCGTGCATATTTCGGTAACCATAGAAACATTATATAGTGACCTTCTTGTGATATTCAGAGCTATTGATCTTGAAGGTGTTCCGCAACTTTACAGAGGTTTAAGGGAACGCCAAGCTTTTTAAGCTCCCGACCAAAGGGAGAGGGGAATAGCCGCTGATAAAAGTGCGCTGTCTCTTTGTATTTCACAGCAATCAATTTGACTATGTGGTTTCACCCTCTCTGTTATGCGCCTTGCTTGCTCAAAGTCTAAGTTGAAAAGAACAGCAGTGGACTTTGGCTTTGTCAAGTTCCCCTCTCTGAAAAAATGCACAAACTTGCCCCACGATGCCATGCAGCTATATTTCCCATTAGTGCTCCGCTCATTGAGCCCAGAGGGCTGTGATGCATTTTGGTTCAACCTGGAATGTCATGCCTGAGCGTGGACGGATGTGTCTGTACATAGATGTGTTTCTGTGAGATGAAGCATTATGTGCATATTTGTAAGCGCATGGATACATGTATTGTCAGGGTCTTCATCCTCACCTGCATCTTAAACCGCTTTTATCCTCCTACACGCGCCCATAAGGTCGGAGAATGAGTAAAAAAAAGGGGAAGGAAATACCTGAAACATTTTAGCCATCAGATGGTTTGTACCTTTAAAAGCCCAAACCCATTATCGTAATGGCGTTTGATTCTGAAAAATGGATGCCCCTAAAGAATTGCCCATTGTGGGGCCACAATTTTACACATACAAGCGCCTTCCTCTGCCCCTGCCACGTCAAGGCATTTCATCTAATGGCTGAAATGGCACTCCTCCACTCCTTTTTCAGGGGGACCATTCAGAAAGTGCCAAAAGGCATCTCACCGCAGTCCTGGTGATTGGTCATGTCATGCCATGCCTGTTGGGTGTGTCATTGAGTTGGCTATCGAGTGTGTGAGCTTGCACACACAAGAACACAATAGGGTTGTGCTTGCTGTGCGTGTGTGTGTGTGTGCATACTGTATGCATGTTTCTGTATGTGTGTTGAAGCATAAATTCTGCAGGAATAGGTTGAATCTGTTTCTGTGTGTGTGAGGAAAAGGACATTTCTTTGATTACTGGTACATGAGAAATATGAATAGTTAAATGTTACGTTGACAATAACAGGGTTTCTAAAAGAGAGAAGCACGCACAGATGCACAATGTGGTTGTGTGAGCTGCAATAAGAAAATATGGCTGCTCAGGGAAAAGACAGTATGCAAATATTGTCAATTAGGACACACAGAAGATGAGCAGCATTACTTTTACCCCACTGCTTGAAATATGAAGTATTTTATTTATATTTTATTTCCAAAATTGGCTGAGAAAAATACAGAAACTTAATGAATCAAGCTGTGAAGAGGAGGTCTGTATCCTGCTGGGTGAAAATACAGAAAATAACACAAATATCTGCAGAATAAAGTCACATCTGCCGTCAGCTCTCTTAATCCAGCACAGTATACTGTATAAAGTATATGCTAAATATAGTAATTGAGTAAATTCTTCAGTATAGTCATGTATTTATTTTGTATAACCCGAATGTGTGCATTCAGCTTGGTTTCACGACACCTGCAGGACATTTATGACCTGGATGGGTGACTGGACCCTCCCTCCACATCCTTGGCATCCCCCCCCCCCCCCCCCCCCCCCCCCCCCACTGTTTTGATGGAAAGGGCAAACATTTGAATATCTCTGACAGTGGAAATTTAACAAAAAAAACAATCACAACAGCAAGTAATGGTTTGTTATCTTCTTCTTTGTTTATGAACAATTGCTATTTCAGTTGCGGAATAAATCAATAAACCTTAAAGCTCTCAGCAGTATGCTTACGCCCAATGTTTAGAGAGTAAAAAAGGTGCTAAGTGGAAACAAAACTTTATGGTTCTTTGTTGAATATATTTGACTTTGCCTTTTGTTAACTTCACTATCATGTACTTTTTCAGTCAGTGTCTTTATTATGTATGTATCATATTGTTTATATGTGATACAAACATGACTCTGGTGTCAATGGCAGATGAACAACTGATATAAAGACTATTTCTGTGTAGTACAGTAGGATGACACTAAATGAAAGCAAAAAAAAGTCTAATTGATACCTCGCAGATTTGCACTGACACCAATAATTTCTTCAGAGCAGATCTTCACAGCCATGCATCGCACCTCAGGGCATTGCAAAGCTGTCACTGAACTTGAGCTCGGCTGAGAGAGGGGAACGTGTCAACTCCTGTTACTTCACAAGTATCATCACAGAAGTTGTGAGAGCAGCTCACAGATCAAGAGTTTCCGTGAGAACTCTCTGAGTCAAGGTATTTGGTGTTTTATATTGGTTGCCTTTTTATTACGCAAACCACACATATTGCACAAATAATGTATAAGCATCATGATCCTATCTTTAAACCTTTGCTGAGCATGTGTGCAAGCGTCCAGCACCGAAAATCCAATTATTTGTATTAATACAGCCACCGTCTTGTACACCTGATCACTAAAACAATAATCCTAAAAGATATTTCTCTGCTTTCCAGCTTTCCTCTTGCGGTGCTGCTAAGAATTAAGCTTCCCGAGGCAAGAAGTCACACACCGTGCTGATGTGTCAAACTTAAAGGTAACATCAATAAATCATTACGCAATTATTTTGAGACATTAATCTGATTACCATAAGCAAAGTAGACCATTGCTGAAAGTTTGGCTGCCTCTACCATCCTCAAAATACTCAGGCTTTGCAGGTAATTCACAACTTTGTCCAAACTCCAGCTGGCTGTTCTGCAAGGTTGCATCTCAGTGCTTGGTTAGCTCATGGTAACACATGGTCACTGCATCAGGGGCTGTGATCTGTTCTACTCCTTCTTCTGCCTCTTTAACAGAATAGTTTGACATTATTTGCTTTTGCCACTCTCATGTCTGTTAAATACAAAGCTACAGCCAGTAGTCAATTAGCTTAGCTTAGCATAAAGACTGTTTTTATGCGGATTAAACTAATTAGATGTTACATGAGCTTTGAGCTAGTTAATGAGCTTTACAGGTGCTGGTGGGCAGATTTTTTTCACCTTTGGACAGAGTCAGGCTAGCTGTTTCCCCCTGTATCCAGTCTGTATGCTAAGGTAAGCTAACCGCCTCCGGACTCTAGCTTTATATTTAGCGCTCAGATGTGAGAGTGGTATCAATCTTCTCCTCCAACTCTCGGCAAGAAAGCCAATAAGTGTATTTCCCCAACATGTCATTTCTTTAAATCCAGGAGGCACTGTTAGAATCTTCTTCATTGTGATTGGAAGCTATGCCTTTGTAGGAAATGTGGTCTTCATTTTTAGAGGCGGAATATGTCACATGTTATATTGCGCCATTTCATCTCTTTGAACCCACACAGACACACCAGCAATGTTTTTTGTAAGCCCCCTGTGTGGTGGGCGTACGAAAACAAGCTGCATATATTATTTAAGCTATAGGAACACATGAAATGTATTCTTAATATGGGCATGCAGCAATTTATTAGCTGCCCGTCATATTGTAAACTGGAAGCTGGCAACCACCCAGATAGTTCTGTGTGAACATTATTCTATCCAGCTCACAGCATCTCTCAGAGTCTCTCAGCCTTTTTTCTCCTTCCCCCTCGCTGCTTTTGCTCTCTCTACTCTCATCATCTCTTCACTTTCTCTTGTCCACTCCTCTCACACTGTTGCTCCCTTACTTTGCTTTCACTCCCTCCTGCCCCACCTTCTCTGCTCCTAAACCTTCTCCGAGTCGCTCTTTGTGTCTCCCTCTCTCTCTCTCTCTCACACACACACACACACACACACACACACACACACAGACACAGACACAGACACACACACTCCTCCAACCCTCTCTAATCAATAATGGATAGAGCCACATAGTGATAGGGCTCCTCTCCTCCTTTTGACCAACTCAGATTCTGTGTGAGAGGGCAACATCTATCAAGACTGTTACACCGCCAACCCCTGCTGCTGCTGCTGCTGCTGCTAGTGCTGCTGCAACGTGATCAGAAGGTCTGAGCGAGCGTGTATGTGTGCAAATTTGCAAAAGGGCAGGAGGAGCAATTTGATTACACCATGTTAGGCTGGGCGCTTTACATTTCTATTCATAACCCCCCCTGGGAGACACCACTCATGCACAATATGCCGCTACGCACCCACACTGCATTACAAAATCTGGGTAAATGCTACAGTGATTATGGTGAGTGAAATCATTATGCTTACCACACAGCAGGTGGTGAGGCAGGACTAAGACCTGAGCTAATCCTCACAGCGCTATCTCTGCTCAGGAAGAGGTACAGAATACAATTAGTCACTCTCTCTTTTAATTACAGGTAGTCCACTTGGTTCAGCATTCAGTCCAAGGCCACTGGTCATAAAAACACAGGTATAAATATTATGGAGACATTTAGTCAAATACATATGATTTATATTCTCTTATATATATAGTGCTGGTCAACAAAACAGGTCGTAAGTTTGGAACAGATGTATAGTTGTATTTCTTACTGGCAAAACTACACATTGTACTTGTACTTGTATATGTTTTGGTGCATGTGTAATGTAGGTGTGTTACGTGTGTGTGCAACCGGAGGACTTCTTTAGAGTCACTCTGAAATGAAAAGTACATACAAGTTCTTATCCTGTGTCCTTGTGTAGAATAATAATTTTTATACCAAACTTCCTTTTCAGCTAATATCATCACCTCAAGGAAGGTTTATTGTAGCCCTTAAACGATAGCAGTGTGTCTGATTTAATTAAAACAGGTTGCTGATAAAAATGAAAAAAAAAAAAAAAGGCTTCATAATACTTCCAAAATGATATTTGTGGAAACGATAAGTGTGTATCTGTGTGTTTGCAGACTTTGCTACGTTTTGTAACTGCGAATGATCACCAGCCAAAGAGGACAAGGTTTTGCAAAAGAGTTTGACAAGTATCTTTAAATTCTGTTTTTACATTTCTTTCATGGATTTTCTTTCTTGTACGTCTCTGTCTGCACAGATCCACTTACCTTTACATGAACTCCCTGATTTCCCCTGAAGTATATTTAACTAGTTTTTTGTTGTTTTTTTACTGCATGCAAATGTGTATTTTTGAATGAATGTTGATGGCTCATCTGTCTGTTTCTGTGTCTTTTCCTGTTTGTGCCTGTGTGTGTGTGTGTCTGAGTGTGTGAATCTATGTGTGTTAGGGCTACTAAGCCACCAGTGGTAGGTAGACAAGGTGTTTCCCTCTGGGAGCCTATGTAGTTGGCTTTGTCGTTTTCGTGCTGTGGGGTCCATGACAGCGATCTACCCGAGGCCATGATTAGCTGATACCCGGGAGATGAAGGGTGATGCGTGGAGAAATGCAGAGTAGGTTTAGGACAACCAAACTGGAGCAGAGGAAAGAGGGAAAAAAGCGATAAAGATAAGAGAACAGGATGGGGGGATGGAACGGGAGGAGTGGGATTGTAAGGCGGTAGTAGAGAGTGAGACAATATTAGAAAAGATAGCATAGATAAGAGGGAAGAAATAAGGTGAAATGTAGAGCAGGAAGAGAAAGGAAAGAAAGTAGAAAGAGCTGAGGGAATTGAAGGGCAGAAGAGAACAAGGGAGCAAAACAGTAGACGGGAGGCAAAGCAGGCAAAGAAGAAGGGAAGTGGAGTAATTAGGGAGGCGGAGAATGTGGAGACATGAGCAGACAAACCACGAGAGAAAGTAAAGAAGTGAGGAGAAGAGTGACAGAGGAATGGGACATGGGGATAGAATAGGGCAACTGATAGAGTAAGAAAATAAATGAATATGAATATGGTTAGTATCCTGTCAAAAAAAGAAGAAATCCAAAGATGGAACTGACTCACTGTCCTACGCCTGTATAGAGAAGCAGCTAGGCCGAGAATCCTTTTGAAGGGAGCTCTTTGATGCGTCCCCTCTCACGATTTTTTTTCTGTATCATCTGCAATCATTCATCACAACCTCTGCCCCAATGGCTGAACAATTCCAGCATGGCGTGCGTGTGCCTATGTGTGTGTGTGTAGTGTGGGCTTGAGTGCGTATGTATGCTGTGTGTGAGAATGCAGAAATGTGTGTGTGCATGCGTGACATATAACAGAAAGACGGGCTGAATGAATATTTCACGTGAGGTTCGGTTGTACGGTCCTCCCCTATGGCGGAATAAAATTGGCATGCAGCGCATCTCGTTTGTTGTGTGTGTGTGTGTGTGTGTGGTGGGGGGGGGCATTGAGATCTGCAGCTGTGTTGTATCATGCAGTTGGTATGAAGATGGAGCAGAAGAATGATGAAAAAAGGTAAAGGGTCATGAAAAAAATAAAAGAGAAAAAAGGGGAAGTCGGAGATTGTGGTTGAAATGAAAAATGCAGAGAAGTGGAAGAGCGAGAGTAGCATGAACACAAACAAGTGGCAAATGGCAAAGTTACAGGATCAGGTCAGGTTGAGGTCATGCCAGTTTAAATCATATTAGAACCTCCATCAAGACCGCACTAAGTTACTATTAATGTGAGCCCTGGGCCAAGCTCCTGCAGGTCTGTGAGTATTGTCTGGGGCCTGAGTCTTTAGTGCTCTTGTGGCAAGTTCAAGGTTTCCTGAACTCACTTTAATCCAGAGAAATGGCACAGAATGGGATGTTCGTTAAGTATTTACTCCATCATTTGTAGTTCGGGCAGTTTCTCCTCGTGTTATATTATATCTCATCTTCGTGTGAGAGAAGATGAGAGAAGATGAATCAGAGACAAAGTCCGTGACACGCAGCACTGCCTTCATTCTTGTCCTGTTCTTGGGTCCTTTGCAGATGGGGAAATAACACTCCAACTCCTGCTGAGAGTGTGAGCAGGTGATGCTGCATGAGAGTTGTCAGATGCTGACAGTCTCTCTTTCCCCCACGTAGTGCAGGTACAGTACGGTATGTGCAGGAAACGCATAGCTCAACTCATTTTGCCCAAGATTCCAGTTTTGCTTTGAAGGTAGAAAAAAAAAATTCCTCTGATGTGAAAGATGGAGCTTGTTGTGAAGTGAAAATAGAGGAGTGAAAAGTAATCCACCAAAGCCTCAACCTGGTCTGGTTAAATTCTGCTCAAATTTGCATTAACATTGGTGCTTAGTTTTTGAAGCATTCAAAGTCAATCTTTTCTCAGTTAGGCACACTATTATGGGTTATTGGAATACGTGAATAAAGGCCACCATTCGACCTCCATGTGTAGCAGAGGCCATTTGTGTTTCACATCCATGTTTTCTATGTTTGACATACGATCTACTGTACATCACCCGATACGCTATTAAGGTCCACTGATAGTTTCTTACTTGCCAGCTTCTCACCAGACACAGCAAGTGGGCTCACCTTCTCACACAAGCAGTGAAGCACCCAGAGCACCCATCTCAGTTTACTGGACATGTACAGTATTCATCAAACGCCCTGAATATTTCCTGTCATGTTGTTTCAGTTGGCAGCAGTAAAAGCAGCAAGTAAATCCCCCTGTAAGTCATCTTGATAGATCTATCACACACAGACAAGTAAAATCGCCTGGTTTTCTGCATCTGTGGACTCATCCACTTGAATGGCATGCCATGGGGACTCACTAAGCCTTTCAAACAATTGCCTCTCAACAACCTCTGCAATTTTGTCTATTCTCCTCAACTGTGTTAGCAGAGAGGGCAACATGCCCAGCCTTGTTAGCTCTGCAATTTCCCCGAAACGTTTCAAGCAGTCATCCTTTGCTGGTGGAAGAATTAACTTCTCCTCGATTTTAAAAGGCGCCATTGGGTGAGGGGTCATTTCAATATTTGCCTCTTTCTCATCTTCTTCTTCTCAAAATATGTCAGAAACATGGAAAAGAGGAAGATGAAGAGGAAGAGCAGTATGCCTTTACATGTGGAAGGGATTGTGTGTGGATGAGCCAGTTACAGAGGAAAAGAGAGGGGAGGAAAGAGACAATGAAGACGTATGTTAGGGATCGTGAGAAGGTAGAAAATGTGTTAACTTTAAGCAGAGGGCACAGGGAGAGAAGGAAAGAATTTGAGATAGATTGCAGAAGTCACTATGTGCTTGCAAATGGACAAATAAACAGTGTGAATTGGCAGTACGGTATAGAATTGAAAGTGATTGGAGGAAGCAGGGTGCGAATATGGGATTGTGAGGTGCAAGGTTGTGCTGAGGTGTGAAGACACTACACCCTCTTCCATGTTTTCCTTGTGTTTGATGCTAATTCTCTTTAAATAGTATGAATGATAATTACCAATCAATAACTGAACGCAAATAATGTGCTCTGAGTGTCCTAATAAATATTAGTCACTGATTGACTGAATTGTGAAAAATCAGCATAAAATACAAAAAGTGGGCAATGAGCCGACTTTGCATGCTCGCTGAGCTCAGCAGCCAACACAATCAATTGTTTGTGTGTGTGCATGCATACACACATTTCAGATGTATGCCAGTGTTTGTGCTCCATGTGCTTATTTACAGGTGAATGGGAATGACTGCCTGGAGCCATAATAACCTATTTCACAGTAACTACATATTTTACAGACACAACCATAATTGTTCAATTGGTCGCAATTAAAAATGACAACTGTAGCAAAATGCAGACATCATAATGCCAACTCAGTAACAGAGAAACGCTAATTGACAATTAAATGCTAGCTATAGCCTATAATGTATGTAGTAGTGAAGGCCTGTTGTGCTGCATTGTAAAGAAAAGTTTAAATATGACAACTTTGATTGACTCATTAAAGTAATTAGTTCTCGTGGCAGTGGAAGTCAAGCAGGCATCTGTGGCTATTATAGAAAGCCCTACATTATCCGATTATTCATTTTTTATTATTTATTGTAAATAACTTGAATTGAAAGTTGCTTTGCGATATTCAGAATGGCATGCTTTATAAATTAATTAAAAGATTTACAAAATCATACACTAGAAAATAAATAAACCAAATAAGTTCTTGGACGTCCTCCATTATTGCTGATATGTATTCCTCAATATTTATGTCTTATGTCTGAATTATCTTTGCAATGGTTTTACTGATTAAATTGAAATCCAGATAAACATTTTATTGATCAGCATCTCCGCCAAAGCTCATATTGCTTAAGTGATGGTCCTCAACATCCCTTTACTTCAATATTTATACTGCAGAGACGTAAATGGTGTAACACACTAAATAATGACACATCAACAAATAACTCCTAAATATGACAATAACTGTGTTACAGTTAATCAGTAACTCTCTATATTTCACACATTTCATTCCTTTAATTTTATAAGACCACAGGAAATAGCAACCAATATTTAACCTGGAAGTTAATCCACTTGACAACTTGAACCGAAATAACTTTTATGCATTTCTCTGTTGATCAACTCTTTAGATGATCTATAAGCCGGGTTACTGGTTGTATTGAATAAATTAAGCATTAACCTTCGCATCAAAAACATATTAAGTTGGCTTGAACCCATGCAAGACCAGCTCACTGTATCTGTGCAGTTAAAAAAAATGGCTTCCAGTATAACTGTAGATCGACCAGTGCTAAGAGGGAAACTCTTGGTCCATTAAAATGACCATTTGTAAACACAGCTGGAGGTAACAGCTAATGGCTTGAGATGTGCAGGTTTATGGTAATTGTAATAGGTATTGATAGCACACCACTTCTCAAAAAAGAGATACAGAGTGCTTTTAGAGACACTGAAACAGTAACTGTGGAAATGATAACCTAATGGATTTGACTGTATACTGAGATGGCACAAGATGGCGGCTGATATAAACCCAGGCTGGTGATAAACACAATGATATAGACCGGCTATGAGGGTTACCTCAAATGAAACTAATCTAAGTTATTATCATGGATATTGGTTGGTTTGTGTTGCAGTCTGTTATCATCAACGGCAAATTTACTGTTTGCTGTGACCTTGAAAGGATGATTTTATCAGTGTAGTCTCAGGGTTCACAGTGGTACTTGTATGTGAACAAAGGAAGGAGGCATTCATACATACTCATACTTATACAGCAATATCACCACCATCCTGTACTTATCAAGTGGGTATCACAGCTTCACAGCAGAAATAAACAACCACGGAAGCACAGCACTTCCTGTTCTGTTGGTTTTTCAGTTGAATGTCGCACCATGGCAGTGACTGATGCTTGATTCATACTTGATGCATCCAAGAGAGGTTTATTTTTATTTACGTCTCTATTAACGAAACCAATGTACAACAATTAAACACAACAGTTTAAACAAAAAGTAGGGGAATAACATATTTCAATATGACATATTTCAATCAAGCTTCAGACACTCTTGACCCCTTTTACTGGTTACTTCCTTTAATTAATCCATGTAAAGAGATCATTCAAACAAAAAACTTTGAAATCTCCCTTTTGGAGAGGAAGGGTCACAATCAAAGGGAGCTGTCTCAATGCTATAACCTTATATCAGCTAAATATTCCTCTAAATCTTTACAAACTGTCACTGTAAATTCACAAGTATAGAATGAGTGTATTAATTTTCTTGCAAAATGTAAACCAATTATTCTTGCCAGTAAATGTGCATACCATACTGTCACAGGGATATATTTTGTGAAGAAAGTCACAGCAGTCCATGTCGCCAAAATGATGCATCATGCTCCAGCATCTAGCTCTTGTGCAACTGTGTCTGGTTGTGCTGTGCATTTTCAAAATGTTTTTAACACACTGGAGCATAGGCGCAACAGCAGTCCTCCAATTAAAGCCTTTTTGGAGCAATATGCTGGTAAGGCTCGCTAAAAACAGCAACGCAGAATGTAAATGCTCCGAATGCGACTTTTTGGAGGAGAATGTGAGACCATTTGAGGGAAATCAACAAGGGACAATAGCTCTTACCTCTTGCCAGCCAGCATATTTTTTTACATTCCTTCAGCACAGTGGGAAATCAATGCATCTGCTATCTGATACACACACTTCTGCGCCTTGCTTCTTGTTAAATTTCTGAAGTACACACTCACACCAGACACACTTGCAAATGGGATTTGTGTTTGTGTTGTCAGAAGAGTGGAGAGACGACTTGAGGTTTGGTGTTTATAGTCTTGTAAGAGAAATTCAGGGGAAATGTGGCTGTTTTCTAAATCTGTAATGGAGAGACTGCAGAAAAGGGGAGATGCTAAAGTAGTGGAGGAGGGCAAGGAATGAAGGAGGGAGGAATAATGGGGAGAAAGGGTGCGACAAGCATGCATAAGTGTATGCAGTGCAGACAGACATGAATGTGCAAACAGAAAATGAAGCGTAATTACACATGAATGAACAAAACAGTCAAGTTGAATATAGGCGGGTTCAGACTAGTTTGAACTTCTCATTGGTCAAAGGTTTTGTGAGAGAATAGATAGGTTTGGTTATGGACAGCTCCACACACACACACACACACACACACACACACACAACTACCTCTGCATCAACTCTACTACTATGACCCTTAGGCAACTCTGATGGCCAATTTCCAATGTAAATCAGCCCTCTCTACGCTGAACATGTCTGAAATGCCATTACTCATGCAGATATTGTGAAATCAGCCATTAGCAGCAGAAACCCCATGAAAGGTTGTTAGGGTCTGGGCTGGAATACTAATTATGAAAGAGCTTCAATGCCAAAGCAAGGGGCAGAGACTTCAGTAGCCAGTGGTAACCAACTAGCAATTATAATAAACATCTTGAATCCATTCACTGCATTATGCTGCCTGTTCTGTGTGGACTTTCTGTGCAATGAGTATATGTGTATTTTCTTTTTCTTCAGAAAAGAAAGTATCCTGGGCCTTTTGTTTGGTTTGATATACTATGAAAGTAACAGGAAATAGAAAACATACAGGAAAGGCAGACAGAAGACCACTTTAAAAGAGTCAGCTAACAGCTGTGCCATTTGACGTGTGAGTGTAAGGAATCTGGGACACACCGAGAGGCTGTGTTGTGTGATTCGACTGAGCATTGGGGAGATGCAGTACAATAGTAACACATTCCTGGTGACTCAAGATGAATTATTAATTTGACACCAAGCATTGCAATGTTGTGTATGAAGGAAAATAATGAGTATAGAAATGCCTTTTTACACTTTTTATTGAGTCCTTGTCAGAATGTCCAATTGTCTGTTATTTGGAAAATCTTAGAGCTCACTATTGGCGATAGCAGAGTTGTCCTGGGAGTCAGTGGAAGTGCTAAAATAACAAGGTAAAAATACTCCACTACATTACCAAGTACACTTCAGCACAACAACTTTACTTAAGTAAAAGTTCTTGAGTATTTGCAGCAAAATGTACTGTACTTTAACTCTTTGTACTTAAACATAATGATTGCTAATTTTTTTTATATTTCCTCTAAAGATGGTTGAGGTGAGAGCAACATGGTCTGTCGACAATCAACACGTATGCTGAATACAACCGACCAATAGTGCAAGTTCAGGCCTGGGATTATAGGATTTAATAGGTTGGCTAGTTGCTGCAGAGTTATCTGGTATGTGTGTATGTATGTGTGTGCACATTTGGAGCGCTATGCTAAATATGTCCACTCATCTCTTGTGTCACCAGGAGCCTCGGGCTCACACCATGACGTTAATAGTTTGACAGGCCCCACTGCTCTTCTTGCTTTCCCTCCCTCCATCTGCTGCTCTTTTTCTCCCTTCGTCTGGCTCTTCCCTGCTTTCTTTCTATCACTTTGTGCCTCTTACTCTTTCACTCGTTGTCTCTTTGTGCCTTTGGACAAATGCAGGTCGCAGCCAGGATGCAACCTGCATGAAAAGAAAGTTTTCAAAAAGAGTCTAGACATTTTTTGAGAAGGAGGGAAAATGTTGGCAAACTGTTCCGTTGTATTATGTATCTAGACTGTGTATTTTCCTAGTGTCAATTTCTTTCTCAGGGGTGGGTTGGTTACCCATGCTTTACAAGTACTAATAAAAGATAATGTACTTTTCCAAGACTTTTTCCAGTACTGTCCATTAAGTGCCTTACTATCCATGCAGGCCAATACATTTAATTGTTAACACACTGCATATGCAATAAAGTAGAACAAACAATCATCCCTGCCCCCTGCACCATTAAAGCATGCAAGAGTCTGCTTTCTAGAGCAGTGGTTCCCAACCTGGAGGTCATCCATCCATCCATTTTCCTCTGCTTATCCGGGGCTAATTCGCAATGGTAGAAGGCCAAGCAAGGTAGTCCAGAGATCCCTCTTCCCAGCAACGTATTCCAGCTCCTCCTGGGGGTATGCTGCCTGGAAAGCCTCCAAAGTGAGGTGCCCAGGAGGAGTCCTTAGCAGATACCTGCACCAACAGGATCCGTTAGACGAAGAAGCAGCGTCTCTACTCCGAGCTCCCTCCCGATGTCTGAACTCCTTACCCTATTACCCTATGAGCCCAGTCACCCTGAGGAGGAAACTCATTTTTGCTGCTTGTATCAACAGTGTCATTCTTTCTGTCACTACTCCAGCATGAGATCATAGGTAAGGGTTAAAATAAAGATCGATTGGTAAATTGAGAGCTTCGGCTTCAGGCTCAGCTCCCTTTTCACCTTTACGGTCCAGTAAAATGCCTGCATTACTGCTGACTGCACACCAATCCACCTGTTGAACCCAGGCTGCATTTTACTCATGAACAAGACCCCGAGAAACTCCTCCACTTGAGGCAGCAACTCACTTCCAACTCAGCAATCCACCAGTCTCCACCAGAGAACCATGATGTTTCAGAAGCCTTTGTTTTACACTGTACAGTATGTTTCCATAGGTTTCTATAAAAATGACTTTCTAGCTTTCAGTAATTGTACATCCCATGCTTTGACATACTCATGCTGTCAAAAACTCATGGTGCTGTAGTTTTGAAATGCCAGATGATAATTACTTATTGATTATAGTTATTATTAGAAAATGGAGTAGTAGGACTTTGGGGTAACCTCTGTACATACATAATAGAACAGAGGCTGGTTGGCCTATATAGGTGTGGTGTAGTTTTAGTTAAATTCTGGACTAAAACTGGCTGCCATCCCCAGAACTCAGCCATTCTGCATAAAGCCCAGCTATGGACCACATCTGCTGCTCGCATTTGGCTCACTCCTGGTGGAGGTATGACTGTATTATGATTCAGCTCGGACTGAATGGACACCAGGCCTGGGCCGTCATTCAACCCCAAATGGGGCCATATCTCAGCCTCTTATTTGGTCCACATCTCTGCCAACGAAAATTTGCTGCTTTTGCACCAAGAAATGTGCTTGGCTGCACGTCAGGATCCTCAGTGGCTGGTGATTTATGCCGTGGAGAAGTGTGTTTCCTGAGAAGCTCTGATTCCTCTCGATGAGCTATGATCACACACTTGTGCGCGCACATCACATAATGGTCAGAGAAGTGAGCTGAGCGACAGGTCAAGAGAAAGTCTGTTCCCCTGGAATGAGCAATGATCAAGAGGCCTATAAACACACTCACATACACACACATTCACACGGAGCTGTATGATGAGTTATAATGATGAGTGAGGCTGTGACGGATTGAGCCTTCATTCCAGGTTTGTCCACAGCGTGAATAATGGCCCTGGAAGTTGTCCAAACTTCCTGTTTTCTCTTCAGATTCTTTCTACTATGTTTTTAATCTATCTCTCTTCCAGTTCCATGTTTTAGGACTCTATCTGTGTTTTTTCCTCTCCTCTCATAAAATCACTATCCTAGCTGTGGCTTATCATCTGTCTGTTTTTCCTGCCACCTGCCTGATTTCTGTCTTTCTTCTCATCTCGTAGATCCCCTCCTCTCTATGTTTTCTCTGCCTGTCTATAGCTGTAGTGCTAACCCAGCTCTCCTCTTCTGTTTCCATCTTTTCTCTCCTCAACCAAACTCAGACTTTTTTTGAAGCAGTCATTAGCCTGGACAACCTCACACAATTTACCCTCTCTATTGATCATGTATTGTTAACTGTGTCTTCACTCTTTGTGTTGCTTTGTTCTCTTGATGTCTTTCACTTAATAGTTTCTTACTGTGTCATTTTAATGTTGCATTGATTAATGTTGTTGACATTTAACTTAAGTAAAGTGACCCCTGAAATGTGTGCTCTCCACCACAGATTGGCAAGACAGCCTGTAGTTATCGCCAGATTTCTCCTTTTTTTCTTTACCAAACCAACCACAAGTTTCATTTTGCTTTGTGCCAGAAAACAATTTGGATCTCTTGAGGTTGTCTTGTTCAAAGCTACTGATGACAAAGAATTTTGCAAATATTTTACCTTCATTACCCAATCACATTTGAATGTATGCATATACACAACTATGAAAACTATTTCAAAAGCTCACATGAAAGCATGGTAGTCTCAAAGAAACGTAATGCGCACAACAAACATTCACTTAAGAGGTCTTCTATGTATGTGCTGTCCTGCACTGTATCATACCACTTTTATAACTGACAGACAAATCAAATCTTCTATACAGTATTAAATATTTGAAGTTGGGTTAAAGTTATAAATGTAAATACAAAAGTAGAACATATATTTAATTGATTACTGCTGGAATAGGGGGGCAAGTGGGATTTCATACAATCAGATATGCAAACCTTTATTGATCCGAAAATATTGATTGGATTGATTGAAGTACGCAGAGGGAGTGAGTGAGTTAAAAAATCAACATGAGAAAAACAATAAATTAATTAATTTCTACCATATTATAATATGTTTCCACTTTTGTCATTACTTACATGTCATCAATATTTTCTTTTTATTAACTACAAACAAATAACCAACTTTTCTACAGAATTACAGTACATAATCATAATAATACCTTGTGTATTCAAAAAGGACATCCATTAAAAATCAGGAAAATCTTAGGGGTTATATTACCGACTTTTATCTTCATGATTGGGCACCGACCCTACGTTGATTCTACTTTAAAATCTGATCAACAAAGCTTTATTACTATAAACTATTTATTACTGAATACAATCTCCTCCTCACAAAGAAAAGGTAGCTGGAGCCAACAGTTTTCATCCCTCCACCTGTAGTCGTCCTTCTCAATGACGCCACAGTGGTTAGACAAGGGCATCTCAGGCTGTTTGCCATTCTTCCAGTTGCTGTAGGCCACTGTCATGTCACTCGTCCAAATCCAGAATCCAAAGACACGACTCTGCCTCAGACCAATCCAGAAAGGGCCGTTAACCATAGGGCGATTCAGCCATTGTTCGACAGCCCTCTGATCTTCCTCATTCTCAATCCACAGCAGGCCTGTGTGGTTGGCCTTGCAGTAGTCGAAGGCCTGTATCCAAGTTAAAGGTTGTTCAATGACTTTGATTCTCACAATACCTGACATGAAACCAGGGAAAAGACAGAAGTAAGATTTACAGGTAGAAACACAAGTTCAGCCACATCCCCATTAACAATCTGCCTATTCTGTGTTCATCTATTCTTCTGTTGTGTGGAGTTCCCCAGGGGTCAATTTCTTGTTTCTTTTCAGTTTTGTAATATGGTTTACTTTTCCCTGTGGGCCAAAATCTTCAGTCATTGTTCTTGCATCTTTAGGGATTCTTACATGGGGACAGTGGTTCATCAATCTGCAACTTACAACCTTTAAGATACAAAACAATGGCCCTTGAACATGTGTCTCCTAGCCCCTGAGATGGGCTGGTAACATGTCCAGGTTGCTTCAAATCCTTTTGGACCAAATTACTTTTTTTCTGGTTGTAGGTTTATAGACTGTGGCATACAGAGTATGTATACTGTGAGCACTACTTTTTACTTTTATGAGTTTATAATTTATATGTGTTGTATCCTTCTATATTTTGTTTACTGTATATACTTATACTAGGCATATTTCTGCATATTCCTGAAATTAGTTTTTTGTCTTTTCACTTCATACTTTGCAATACTGTGTTTGGAAACAACAAAAAAGTTGATCTATAAACACAGATGACTGTCTCCTTAAAAGTTGGGATTGATGATTATTTGGGTGACACAGCTTGAAGTTGAATTGCGACAGGCTGAATCTTTTTTTGACAGTTGACATCCAAATGTGTTTTATTTGAATATAGATCTTCCATCTTTAAATGTCCCCATGCCCCAGTATTATTACCATGGCTACTGGCATAGTGTCTGTTGAGTAGTCTAATTATTCAACCAGCATTTTGATTTTCCCACTAAGTGTAACATGAAATTAAGTTTTGTTTCACTTATCTATTTCTTACCTTTGGAGCAAAGGGTAGATGCTTCAAAGCTAGGTTGATATTTATACAAAGATTCTGGACTGGAGTTGACATGAACTGTGCCTTGCTTGTCATTTGCAGGATCTTGCCCATCAGACCATTTTCTGAATGAAGAGCAGCTTTTGTCCGTCCACTCCCATTCATCGTGCATGAGTCCAATCCAAAAGCTTGTGTTATTTCCCTTTTCAATCACTTCCTCATTTTGTGTGTTGTTACTGATGCTGACCAAGTCAGTGAAGAATTTTCTGCAGTATTGCAGAGCCTGACACCAGGTCGCCTTGTTCTCAATCAGGGTGTAATTATTCCCTGCAAAACATAATTAAATAGATAAATAAATAATATATGGCAATTGAACCTCCTTTTGCAAACGAGGTAGGAAAGTTAGTACTTAGGGCTTTCTGTAGGTTACTTTGTGCAGGATGACATCTTTGCAGTGTAGTAGTACTAGTAGTATTTCAGTCCAGACTGAAATATCTCAACAACTATGGGATGAATTGCCATGAAATTTTGTACAGGTGTGCGTGTTCCCCAGAGCATGAATCCTACTGACTTTGTGATCGTAAGAGCCTCAGAGCCTCTATCATGGCTGTAGATGTTTCATCTTGTTATGTTTTATGTGGTTTTGATATGTTTTGTTTTATTAATGCGATTTTAATTATTTTTTTCAAATAAAACTGCAAAATCAAAAACAAATCAAATATGCTGAAACTTACCCTCGTAGCACATGAAAGGTTTCCTCTCCGAACAATTAAAACCTCTCCATGTGTTGCCGTCAATAGCTTCACACATTTGCTCCCCGTTTGTTACATTCACAGATGAATCACTGAATTTGATCGGGACACCGTCTGACCAAGTGGTGTTTCGACCCCAACGCAGACCAAGCCAGACAGCATGTTCATCACCCGCAAACTTGGCTGTGAAATTGGCGTCGTCGTTATCATACAGAGTAACAAGTGATTCATTTTCCTGGTGACATGCATCCAACGCAGCTTTCCAAAAAACTTCTTCTGTTTCAGGAAGACGGAAAAATCGTAGACGGTTTGACGCAAATGTAAAGTGAAAAAATCCTGTAAAAAGGAAGACAAAACAAAATCTTATTCTTCACTTCTTTAACATTTACAGCTTATAAAAACAACAAACTACATTATGAACAACTGGACTGTTGAAAGAAAGTGCAATAGGCTAAGGGGAAGAGGGTAGGGATGTGTCTAAGTGTGTGAGTGTGTTGACGGAGAGGTTTTATTTCAGCTGCCACACTACAACTACAAAACTATAAACTGGTTAACATATCTCCACCTCTCTGACACATACATAATCCATTTGTGCACACTTCGTGGAGGCAGCATGTAGAAGTACTCAGAAGTCTGTTTTATTCAGAACTACTGATGACAAACGATACTGGCTTTGAGAAATATTTGAAGGTGCTGATCCGTTTACACTGGCATGCATTTACTTATGTGCACAAAACACCCACAAAATATCAGATCAAGATAGGGACCCTTACCTGAACACAGCAACAACACAGGTGTCATCTTCACAGTTATGGTAATGTTCATATGGTGAAAAGGACTAAACGAAAAGCACAGAGATGACAAATACAATTAGCTGATCATTTAACAAACAAAGGTAGAAATCTCATTAGAGGACACAAGATCAAGATTTAGTGTGTATGTGTATGAAGAATGAAGAAAAGTTTGAATCCCTCATTGTTAACTGTGTAACTCATGCATATCCATGATTTTAGTATTGAGAAGTATCTTACCTGCTGAGGTCAGACGCAGAGTGCTGTCAGTTTGGTGAATTAGTTTCAGTGTTGAGAACTCAGGTTTTTTATGCTGATGTGAGCTAGCTAAAGGCACCGGGTGTTTTGTATTTGTGTACATAGTAAAAGCAGAGACGGCGAGAGGTTAGTAATTAACTCAGGGAGGTCAAGTGTGGCTGGATGAAAGTCATACTGTACTTTAGTAAAACTCATCTCTCATGTGGCATATCTTACCAACTATTTTCAATTTCTTCTTTTAGACTGAGGTTTTCATATTACGCAAGTTGTTGATGTATTCTAGTTGTTTTGGTAATTGCCGGTGATCGCCACCCACTTATTATTCAAAGGGATCCATACCATGTTTTTGTAACTAATATATATCAGGTATGTAAACCCATAGGATGGACAGCAGGACATGGGTGCTTAATGGCCAATGTGTTTACTATGTAATACAATACTTAATTATTGCTTTGCTAACAATGTATGAATAATCACTCACTCAGTCATCTCAGGCGTCTGATAATGTGTTTGGTGTGTGTGTGTGTGTGTGTGTGTGTGTGTGTGTAAATGCAGACCCTTCTACAGTATCTCATAACTCCAGCGTTATGAGATAGAAGTTTTTGCACTTCTATGAATTACCAAATAGAGTACTTTTCATCATGTCATATTTGGCGCTTTTAAATACAGAACGATATGTAAAGGTTATCAAACCAACTTGTCATCAGAAAAACTAGTTAGTAGAGATGCATTTGTTTGGTATTCAAATCTTAGCACCTGGAGTGGAGCCACCAGGCACATAGGCGTCAATGCCCTGTTTATCAGGAGCTGATATGCAAATTCATCCCCCCAATTTTTTACCTTCAGACTCTCTATATTGGCTTGCTGGACAAATATTGAAATAACATTACTGTGACCTTTAAAATTAGGTCTCAGTAATGTTATTTCCCTATTTGAGATCTGTGAACTTATTTTCAGATGTCATCTCGTCTTTACTTATTTCAAACCACAACTTCATCATTTCCAGACTTTCCGTTCTCTGTTCACCAGCTGTCAGTGTTATTTAAGTATGTCAGTTATTGTGCTTTATGTCATCATAAGCTTAAGATGTACTGTATATAATATATCTGCGACGTACCCCCGTAATCAAACCCAAGTGAAATTGTCAAAATATATAATACCCATCTGTTTTGAAAGATTCACCTGGACAGTAGTTGCATATGTGGCACATATAATATTAATATGTAATTGCCCCCTTATTTTCCTATGTACCACACACACATACAAATAATAAAGTGTACAGCACATTAAATGCGATTTACAATGCAATTAAGATTCATCTTTCTCCTCTGAGCTAAAATGAATACCACTGGCAGATTTAAAACTTGACCAAACATCCTCAGTTTACATCTATATATTTGGACAGCAGCAGAGCCACATGCAGGGATCACAGACAGAGTTGTGCTTGTTCATCTGCATGTAGTCTCACATTTGAATTTCAAATAGGATCACTGTAGTCTTGCAAACATGTCTAGCTCTCTCCAGTTTATAGCAAACAGTGACGTTGGTGTTTGGTCGTAAAGGAGACCATGGTGTGTGTCATTAAAAATATATGTAAGAACACACATTCCAATCCTCAAACTGCTATTAAACAGAGAGACATATTACAGAAATGTAAACAAAAATTACAAAATGATTGTTTTGCAAGACAGCTGCTTTCCAGTAAATGACATTACATTGCTTATCATCCATTCCCATATTCCTGTCATGTCTCTGTATTAAATTGTTCCTCTGTGCTGTGTTCCTCCGATAACAGCACATATACAGTCTGCAACACTTTAAAACCTGCAGAAGATGGAATCGGTCTTTAATCCCCCTCTGTGCCTGCTTGTTGACTTTAAGGCATCAGTATTATACACCAGGCCACAGAGACCAGAGATAATGCCACAGCACATCACAGCTGAAACACTCTGTGTGGCTGTCATAGTGTCAAGATGGAAAGGGCACATGTTACCTGAAGTCACATCAGTGCGATGTCAGCTCTGTAATCTGGAATAAATCTTCTTCAAACGACAGCCCCCCTCAATGATTCAAGCCCTATCCATTCACATTTAATTTCTTGGCACTCGCCTCGTTGTGCATTTTATGATGCTTTAAATATTAAGTAGACTTGTGTGTAGATAATTGTGTGTGAGAAAAAGGCAAGGAGCAAAAAAATAAGCATTCAAAGAATTCGGTGGAAGGTTTAACATCGTAATATGAGTGTGTTATTTTGAATTTAAAGTGTCAGTCAACCCCAAAACTTCAAAGGAGAGATACTCAGTTTCTGCCACCAACCTGGCGGTGAATGGAATCTCTAACTCAACGACAAACATTGTCCCAGGTACCCTTGGGATAACCCGCAGAAAAGACAGTTTTCTTAGCTAAAGAAATAGCAGAGCATAGAAATAAAGTTTCAGGGGGGGATATCTCAAATCTCCAAAACATAAAACTAAAACTATCTACATAAAACACCCATAGGGATCTCACTGATACAAATTTAACTTCAATGAATCAGCAATAAGTGTATGTTTGGAGGAAACTGATAGTAGTGCAGTTTTAGGCTGCAGAGATAGAGCTTATGAGGGACATATCCCCAAGTCAGATACTGCAGCATTTGCTTGGAGCAGACCGTGCGAGAAGTGCAGCTGGGTGCGCACATGACACTTTAGCTGAGGCCATGGATCAGGCTCTTTGTGAGTATCGATGTGGGTCTGCGCCCACCACAGATTGTTTGCGCCTGCTTGAAGTGAGGTCGAGCACGCTTGGAGCGTGTGTGGGTATGCGCGCCAGCGCTCATGCTGTTTAAGTGTGCAATGTGTGTCAGCAAAGTGTCAATACACACTCACACGTGCGCACCGCTGCCGACCCCCTTGTGTAGGTGTGAGGCCAAAGTGACGCTGGATACTGATGCAGTAGTGGGGAAAGCTGGTAGATAAAGGGAGATGTCAACTGGTTTCAACAGCAGGTGAAGCCGCTTTACCCACATAAGTGCTGTGAGACATTTAACCAGGCCTGTGGCTAGCTTGTGTGTGTGTGTGTGTGTGTGTGTGTGTGTGTGTGTGTGTGTGTGTGTGTGTGTGAAATTACTGGATAGATTGTCATGAAATTTTGACATTCATGTCCCCCTTGACAAATTGTTACTACTGTGGTGATCCTCTTACTTTTCATTGAGCGCCATCATTAGGTCAAAACTTTATTCAGCATCAACTGTACTTTGTATTTATCACCAATTAGGAAATGTTAGCATGCTAACACACTAAACTGAAATGGTAAACATTATACCTGTTAAACATCAGCATGTTAGCATTGTCAATGTATGTGAGCATCTAGCTGTGCCTCATTACAGTCTCATAGAGCCGCTATCATGGCTGTAGACTGTTTATCTTGTTCCTATCTACATAGTCTACATATCTAACCCAATAGTTCTTATGCTTCCTTCCCAATATTTAACATTTCCAAACTCACTTAACTGCAATATGTGGGTTTTTTGTTCAGTGTCTGGAGCCCTGGACAAGGCGTTGGACCCCCTCAGCCTGAAATTTCTGCTCAGAGTCTCTGAAGCATAACAATAGAAACTCCATATGTTTGACTGCCCTGTTATTTCTTTCCCCCTCACACTTCCTTGACCACAAGTTGTCAGGCAGTAACTCCGTCTCTATGGAAACAGTGCGTTTTTAACCAGGCAGCAAAATGTAGAGGAGGAGTAGAACAAAGCAGTGAGGAGGGGGAGATGGCTTACAGCTTATTCATGCTTCATGCTAAAATTACACAATTTTTGAGAAAAATGGTGGGTTGACCATGCATTTCCAATTTTGCTTTTTCACACACTCGGTACTTACTTTATGATATGGTCCTTTTATTTTCCTGCATTCTTGAACACACCGTCAAGGGGAGCTCCTGAACATGTATGTGCAATTAGTATGAGTTCAAATATGGCCATTATGATTTAAAAAAATAAAACCCTAACCCTAACCCTGTCTAAACCCTAAGACATACAGGAAAGTGACATAATATTGCCTAAATCCTCTGATTAAGTTTTGTTTACTTAAAATGATCTATTACTGGATGTTTCATGGCACATTGTGCACATGAAATTATGAAAAAACAGTGCATTCTGGGTGAGATGCACCCCTGGACACGAGTAAGTTATTGACTTACTCCCTCAGCACTTGAAGGCTTGATCTCACAAAAGTTCCCCTGAGTTTTTCAGAGTAATGGAAAGGCACTTAAGGTGGCAGTGGGTTTTCCCTAAGGAGGCGAGCTAAGGGGAAGTCAACAAGTGTCAGACACGACAAGCGTGAGAGACGGAAGGCAACATGGGCCAGGAGCAAGACAGAAGAGGGAAGGGGAAAGTAGCAAAATGACAAGGAGACCAAAGATTACAGGGGAAAGAAGTCAGATGTATGATTTAGAGCAACAAAAGGGGGAAGCAGAGTGGAGGATGAAAAGGGGGGAGATATGGAGGATCAAGTGCAAAATCCAGGATGAGAAAGAGGAAAAGGAGATGAAGAGTGGTTTGAAGCTGGTTTTTCTCTCCCATCTTCAGGAGAAAACAACAGGCATCGATTAACAAAAT
The DNA here is from genome assembly GCF_043641665.1 of Enoplosus armatus. Lineage (NCBI taxonomy): Eukaryota > Metazoa > Chordata > Actinopteri > Centrarchiformes > Enoplosidae > Enoplosus > Enoplosus armatus. The sequence continues at coordinate 9,555,018 of NC_092201.1, read as the reverse complement.
GAGCTCATTCAGTTCTTCTTCTTGAAAGTTTTTATGTAGCTTTTTTCTCTGTGAGGCAAAACGTACTGCCTTTACTACCTATTGCCTCCGCAGTAATATTAACACAGATGCATACATTGCATTTTGTTCAGAGAGTTGGTCACACTGAGAAGAAAGGAAGAAGATACAGCCCAGTTAACTCATTTCTGTTGCTGCCAAACCTGAGATCAGTCCCTGCACATCACACTGGTGATAGAAAAAGACTGAAGCTTTTGTTATACTGACAGGATTTTGCAGGAACACTCACTGAGTCCCCGCAAAGTTTATTATGTTATCTTCCAGAACAGCAAAGTCTATCGAATATAGTCAGTCTAAAATGCTGCTCGCCTTTACCATTACTTTTAAAGCCAATGATATAGCGAAGGCAGTAATAAAGAACTGTAGCTGTATTCATTTTACAGTTGTTTTGAGCCAGTGATATATTTGGATCACCTAAAGGCTTTAAATGGGAGAAAATAATATTGATTTCACACTATTTTTGAAACAGTAGAACCATTATCTGCACGCTATTCTGAGCCTCCTGGAGACACATTTTGATAAAAGTGGAAACCTACTTACAAAGTAATTACTGCTGATAACACAAACACTAAACACATCATGAGTCACTCACAAAGTTACGACTCGTTTTAAGATATTCATTGCAGCATAATTATGTTTTAGGGCATCATTTTAAAACGTTAAATGATGAACAAAGTCTCCTTTTTCTTTACAAGCCACTTGGTTGGAAATTGAGCTTCTGACAAGCTGTGATTTCAGAGCACATTTTTCATCCTGCTACTGTCCCATCAAACAAAGTCTGCACTTCAGTCACTAATTGGCTCCTGCTGTCAAACCAGCAAACAGCACGTATGACTAATGCAGAGCAACTCTTAACTCAGTCCTCTCATGTAACATTTCTCCACAAAGGCAGCTGTGTCAGTGAAGAAGAGCGACTCGGAACTAAGTTCTACAGATAAGTGACGAAAATGCTTTTGCTTTATTAAGTAACACTAATGAAGCTTGTGATAAAGGTTTGTGCTATCAGTAGCTTATACCCTGTGCTAATAATCTGAAGTAGCCCAACCAATCCTGCTGTACCGATTTCACTGTTATGTGACACAACAACGCAAATGTTTGTGTTTGTGTTGTCTTTTTCTATTTATTTTGTTTACAGTAACTCAGGAGTATTTTTAGCGGTGCACTTTACCTTGGGTCAATTTCGAGACATAACAGAAAACCATTTGAATGTAATCTTAATGGATGTTCCAGTCAGTAAGGGTTTATCGCTGCTGATGGGTCATTTGAAGGGCAACAACATCAGGTGTTGAGACTGAAGCTGCTTATACTGATGTCTCATGTGATCAGGATGGATCTGTCTATAAATTGTGTGTCTGTGTTTGTGTGTGTCTGACTTTCTCTGGGCTGTAGTTATTACAGTTAGCAGTCCCGTGGGTGTCATCCATCAGTTTCATCACCTGTACACCGACTGACAAATTAAAATGGCTCACATCCAACCTGGAGCCTGCGGTGCATCGACCCCCCCCCCCCTTTCACTTTCTTTGTCTTCCTCTCAACCTCTCTTCTAGTTATCTTTTCATTTCAGTTTTTCTTTACTTTCTGTTTCTCTCTCTCTTCCTGTCCCTGTCACCCTTTCAGTCCCTTAGTCATTCTCAGTATGTCTCTGTCTCTCTGACTTTTTATATTCCATTTATATTTTCTCATGCTTTTGTTTTTTCTAGAATGTCACTTATAACCTTGTCTTACCTCTCCTGCTCGCCTGTGTTTTTCCTCTTTCTGTTATTCTTTCTGGTTCTCTTATGCACGTAGACAGCCAACATAAACATCCGGTAAAATGCAAAATAAACATTAGCCACATGAAAGCACGGGGCCACTTTCTATCTGATCCATTTGAAAATACACTGAAATTTTCTTGATCAGTTAATCTGCAAACTTTCCTCAAATTTCCTTAATTTGTAAATTTGCAAATTTACTCAAATTTCCTTAATTTGTAAATTTGCAAATTTACTCAAATTTCCTTAATTTGTAAATTTGCAAATTTACTCAAATTTACTCAATCAGCAAGTTTGGCTGATTTAAAAAGCCAGCTGCTCATTATGCAATCAGCTCCTGACTGCTTTCCAGGCATAGAGAAGAGGAGCTCAGTAGATGCAGTTCAGTGATGGGATTTCTCTGACAGTATCAAGTCAAAAACAGAAATTGTAATAGTGATTTAGAACATTTACTAAAGCTACAGTTCTGCCGGGGTAAAGCTGTGTGTTACTCACAATTGTGACAGTTGTGATTCATTCTTTGTAAAATACACCAATATGTAGGCCTATTATTAATGCACCATTAAACTAAATAGCCATCCCTGGAGCCATGCCGCTAGCGTGGCTAAAGATCCCCCACAATTGGTGTTGATCTAGAGGAAGTAGGTGGAGGATGTACAGTATGTGGCCTTGATATAGCTGATGTTTCACTAGAATACTGAGGTAAATGCACACTGTAAATTGTTGCTCTCTGTTTCTTTTAAAGAGAGATCAGCTTTATCTGCTTTATTTTGGATTGACAAATGCCATAGCTTTTTTCATTTTTGTGACTCCTTTTTAATAAATTGATCCTGAATTGAATGAATTTTGGTTCATGAGAATCCACTTAACTCAGACTGTCGTTCAGATGAACCAAATTGTTCGTGACTTACAAACCAGGAAAGAAAGCAGCTGTCAGTTGAAGTTTGAAGGTGAAGCTCAGCTTTGACCTGCTATGACTGACAAAGAGCACATTTCCACTGCTCTCCTTTTCTCTCTGCTTCGTTGCTCTTCGTTTTCTATCCACACTTCTCTTCTGCTTCTTCTCTCTTGTTTTTTTTGGCATCTCTGCTTTCTCTCAAACTCCCTCCATTCCTTTGTTCCTGCTGTGGGGGGTTGGTCTGGCGAAATTAAATGAGATTTGATTTTTAACTTTAATTGATTTACCCTCGCTGAGATGGTCACAGTGAATGGTTGTGCTGAATAACTTGTGTATCGAACACAAATTCTCTCTGGCTGTGAAATCAATGGCAGAGGACTTATTGGAGTAAGTGTCTGCATCAGCACTAAATGGATGATGTTTTTCTTTTCTTTGTGTTATTCAGTTACACTTCTTTTCTGGTGCATTTTCTCTCTGCCAGCATGTGTTTCCTTCTACTAGATCATCTCTCTATATGCCTTCCTGGTTTCATTTAACCTGTGGAGCTCTTTTGCCTGTCTCTTGGACCATATCTCTAGTTTTTAAGCCAAGGTTAGATCAACATTACTGTTGTGTTGCTGCTACTATATCTTGAGGGCCGGATTATACTTTTCCAGTCAAAGCAATATTTTTTACCTGAGAATGTAAGGTCTGGATCTACATTGAAAAGTTAGGTAATCCTCTCTCAAAATGAATCTCTTACTCTATATCTCCATCTTCCTGACTCTTGCAGAGTGCAACTCTCTGACTTTATCACTCTTTTTTATCACCATCTTTCTTCTATCTTAACCGCCTGCCCCCCCCGCATTTCTCTCTGCTTATAATAATTCAGGTTCTGCTTCCATGCCTAGCTATTCATAAAGTGCCAGTGATCCAGTAAAAATGCTTCAGAGGCATTGTTGTTCTGGATGTTGAACAGTAGCAACGTGCCTGTTCTGCCAGTCTGGGCTGTGTTTCCTTCTCCACAGCTGACTGGGCCAGATCTTTTTCTATTTGGGTGTGTGTGTGAGAGAGAGATTATGTGTGGCTTCAGCCATTCATTGTGATATAATTATCAAAGAACATAGCATGCTGTAGTGCTCCGCTACCTGGTAGTGACCAGCTGTTAGCACCATACTTAGGTCTCAATGTATTGACACAGAACACAGTAAAGCAGTATTGCCCTTAGTTGGAGCAAATTAAGTCAAATGAGAGAGCTCCACCATTCAGTCACATCTTGATGATGTGTTCAAGAATGATTCAGCAGTAATGAACAGTTGTGCACAGCCAGTAGGAAAAATAACATCCACATTGTACATTCGTCATGCTCCCTGTGAGCATTACATGTTCATATTTCATACAATGTGGGTGCTTATCTGTTAACCCCATGTTCCAAGTTTGAGATGTAAATCTGCCTGCTGATTCTGCTCCTCACAAAATGTGATTACTTCAAAGGATCACAGATAGTGGTAAAATATTCTCTTTGGTCTTCTCTGATGGAACATCCTGATTTCATATTTGAGATGAGATTTTGAAACAGCTTTCTCATTACGGTTTGTTATGCAACCCTTCTAATTGCCTCTATTTCCATTATCAAGTAATCAGCCTCTGATCATGTTGTGTGGCCTCAACTCGTGTTTCGTTTCCGTAGCCGGCTGTGACAAACTCCAAAAGACGTTCACTTTAGGTGAGAATGAAATGTCGGAAATCACCTTTTTCAGTTTTACATTTGATCCCAGAAATACATTTAAGTTAAGATTAAAGATATCCGTACAGTATGCCTTCTTTATTCTTTATTTTAAAGCCTTTCCCTGACAATATGTCTCAAATATGTGCAATGTGTGTAAAATATGTTGCAAAATGAGCCTGAAATGCCAGATCATTTTAAAATATCAGCTTTTGAAGTGTCTCCGTTATGACTCATTATTATTACTTCTTTCCTACTTTTTTGGCATTTCACTAATTTGGGATGGCCAATTGCCCCTACTCACGCTCATTATTTTAAAGACTGAGGCTCTGCTCCACTCATGATCAGACAGAAAAAGAGATGACCAGCTGTGTTTGAAACCATTTAGTTAAAACCATTTCCATTGTTTCCCTGCGATCTGATGGTAGCCGGTGAACGGCTGGTGCTTAGTTGGCTCTGCTGACTCACAGGGAGACGGAGACAAAAGTCCTGAGCCTTGGGGAGAACAAAGAAAATCAGAGTCTGCTGGAAAACTTTTGATGTGTTTTCTTTCTTGTCGAAACACCAGACTGGAAGTGTTGCAAATAAGACAAAATCGAAAATTTTATTTCAGCTGTTCTCTTTTGCTCTTTTGTTCACTTTCCTCAGTATCTCTTTTGCCCTTTCTAACTCATATTGATTCAAATTGAGGGAAATAGATGGAAGTTTGGAATGGAAGGTCCTTTCTGGATAGCAGCTCCCTTTCCTTCCCTCCCAGGATGCCCTCTGTTCTGCTGAGTCATTTACTGTTGTGCCGCAGTCATTGCAGCTCAGAATACCACCGACAATGAATTGCAGAGCTGAATTCCTTGCTGGGGAGCACAAGCACCGACCGATTTTCCTTCCCTTTGAATATTAAAACCCAAATCTAATCTTGTCCCTCGCTATCAAATTAGCAATTAAAATAGCAAACAATAGTGTGGCTGGTTTCATTGTTCTCTGTGCCACCCTGGGGCAAACTGGCCTTGCCTTTCCAAAGATTTTTAAATGTCACAGTCAAAGAAGTTGAAAAAGACCATTACCAGTGACATTTTATTGTGTATGTGTGTGTGTGTGTGTGGTATTAGAGCATACAAACACACATACATTCAGAGTAAATTGTGCTTTCCCAAATGCAAATACTAGACCTGAGGTTGTTTGAGATTAGTGCCTGTTCATCACTTGTTTTGTACTCCACTTTATGTTCAGGGCAGCGTTCCCTTTTGACCTCAATCTCACCTTCTGTGGTCGGCATTCCCTTTCATGAAAAAGGTAGCAGATATGCCCTTCAGTGTGTCCTTTACAAAACAAAGCTATAAAATCAGTTTTACAGCTGCTTCTGCTGAGATGCATATGTGTGGATATGGATATTGGGCTGCTAATGAGGTAAAAGGTGGATTATATTCTAAAGATCTCTGTCATTTGAAGCCCCACTGGTTGCCTTGCCACAACTTGTGTTAAAACATGTTAAAAATCGTCTTGAGCAGCTGCAGTTTTTAAGCATCTGCCTCTAAGTCAACACGGCCATAATGTCCTTTTCTGACCCTTCTCCCACTGTCATAAACCTGAAGTTTGATTTGAGGAAGTAATACTATCCCACAGGCACTGGTAGGAATTATAGAGGGCCCTTAACAAGATGTGACTCTGGACACATTAAAAAACTCTATCAATCTCAGGCTTTATGGGTCCCCCCCCCCCCCTCTGGAGCTCAGGGCTGCCTGACTCATTACCTCTACTTACTCCACTTCCTATGTTGCCTTCAACCAACTGGAGCCCATAGGGTAAAGGCACTGTATGGTATGAACTGTTGTCGTTAGGGTACATTACAAAAGTGTTAGGCGGGTAAATTCAAACATAAATTCAGATGTTTAACTCTGAACTATGTTGAACAACAATCTATAAGTCCTATCTGAATGATTGATGATGAATGACTTGTAGCAGTGGGTCTAGTGCAATAACTTGAGACCATGTTACCACATGTCTTGACTGTGGATAAAGTAGATCCTGGGGGGATCCTGAGGCATTCCCTGCCCAGATTGGATATGTAATCCCTTCAGCACATTCTGGGTCTCCTCCCAGGTGAACATCCAAGGAGAGGTGGTATCCTGATCAGATGCCTGTGCCACCTCATTTGGCTTCTTTTAATGCATAAAAGCAGTTATCTGGATATCTGAGCTCCTCACCCTGTCCCTGCGGAGGAGCCCGGACACCCCGAAGAAAATCCACTCTGACATATTCAAAATCTTGCTCTTTTGGTCACTACCCAAAGCTCATGACTCAAGGTGAGGGATGAAACTTAGATTGACAGGTAATTTGAGAACTTCACCTTCAGGGTCAGCCCACACTTTGCCACAACAGTCTGGTAAAACGCCTGAATCAATTTACCATTTCATCTCACGCTTCATCTTACTCTGACTCACGAACAAGATCGTAAAATATTTAAACTCAACGCATCACACTCTGCAAATCTCCACAGAGACCACAGTCCCCATGAAGTTAGTCCTTCCCTCTGGCCTCTCGATATTATTCTGCTGATATACTTTTGGATTCAGCTTAAAGGAATAGTTTGACATTTTGGAAAAATACGCTTCTTTCTGAGTGTTAGAGGAGGAGATTGATAACACTCTAATAGCTGTGCACAAGCTATGGAGCTAGAGCCAGGAGGTGATATCTTAGCTTTGCGTAGATATTGGAGTCTTGATGATGTTGTAGGCAACCAGCTGCTGTTTGCCAAGAAATAATTACAGCGCTTAACTCCCCATAAAAGATAAAACGAACCAGATACAACCTGTAAATTAGTGAGGTGGTATTTGGGGAGAGTCCAGTCTTACTCACCCATCTTCCAGTATTTGTGCTAAGCTAATCGCCTCCTGGCTCTAGAACACAGATTCGGCCAGAAAGTAATTATTATTTAAGTAAATATATATCAAACTATTCCTTTAAATTACAGCTTAACATCCATGCTTTTCTTTCAAAGAAATAAGAAAGCTCTTAAGTGTCATTTCAACCTTGTATTTGATCAAAAACACCATCCAAACTATTGCATTTACATATCTTATCAACACTCTCCAGCAGTTTGGACATACCTCCATAGGTAGACTCCAGCGAGCGCGGTCATGATCCTCTGCCAATCATAGTGAGGATTTACGGTATATCCAGTAATAAGCCCACTGACCCACAGAAAGATATGTCAAACCCCAGCAATAAACCTGTAAACCACCAATCATAGGGAGAGAAAAAAACAATAGCAATACTGGGTTGCATCAGCTGTGAATCAACTTATGGATTTAAAGCAGGAGGCCAAGAGCTACGGTGCAGGGTATAAATTCTGCAAATGAAAATGGATAACATGGGGGTGGATATGAATGGCTGGGCTGGTGTGTGTGTGTGTAAAGCGGTGAATAAGGAAAAGGAGGATCCTTGGATGACATCGGCGCTGCTACGAGTCATCAGTTTCCAATACTGCTATTCATGAATCACTTTAACAAATGGCTGAGAGTGTGTGTGTGTGTGCGTATGTGTTTGCTTGGATGTGTGTGTGCTACACTGTAGTGGACAGATTATAAGCATATATGTCAACTCCCATGAGTTATGGATTGACTTTCCCTGTCCGCTCATCCAACTGTCTGTCAAACATAAAATCAGTGGTGGCGAGGCAACGCTCTCTGACTCTGACAGCATCTGGTTGGTCTGGGACATTCGCATAAAGTATGTATTTAGATTTAAAATTTTAAAGGGTCTCAGACATAGCTAAATTAAAGTTGCTGTCTCTCTTGATTCTAATTTGTTCCACTTTAAAAAAGGAAATTACTGTGGAAAAGAAATCACCTTCCCGACAGATAAAAGTTAAGAGTCTGTCTGGGAGATTACCAATTAAGACTGGGCTTAATTTGCGGTGAGTCTGCAATCAATGTTAACTTGTTCCTTTGTTGGAATAATTAGGTGGCTCTTTGTAAGTTTGACCTCCAAACATGTCTGAACCCTGTAAAGGTCACTGCCAAGTCTTCTGATTACAGGTCTACAGAAATCCCAGGGGGACTCCTTAATTGCTGAATTACCAGTGAAAAGACAGTTGAGCTGACATTATGCCTTTAATCGCTGCAGCACGTCAGCTCTTCAGAGAATCCTCTTTTTTGCATTACACATATATGCTAGTGTGTAACTCATTTGGCCCATATCATATCAGCCTTATTATTCATAGGTTTATGTGTATATAGGAGGGTAGCAACGATCAATACAGATATGGAGGGAGATGTCTCAATAACAGAAGCCGAAAGAGAAAGTACAGATGAGAGAGCATACCCATGTTTAGGGTCTATCTCAAATACCTTTTGCATCTTAACCATTTCCTACAACTGCAATTGGATTAGGGTACACATAGCAGCTTTGTGTTACATCCCTAGCATGTGTGAAATATAGAATATCATATGGTGTTTGTTTTCAACATGCTGTATTTAAACTAAAGTAAGGCTCTAATGCTGAGGTGCAAATATATATAAAAAAAACATTCCAGTGAACACACTATTTCTACATTTTGTATTATTCTTATTTCCAGGTTGTATTTATCAGGCGTCTACTGAATCATACCTTAGTAGAACGGTAACAATAGCCTTGAGCTATTGAGAGTTTTTGGGTTTTTTTTCTGAAAAACTGGTAAAACCTCGCCCTAGAGCAAGGAGTTAAGTTCCTAACAGTGGAACAGGCGGAAAAGAGAGGAAGACCTGCACTTAGTGAATGGGTAAAACACGGCCCTGCTTTGCTAAAAAGGGCTGATGCATCACACGTCCCTGGATAATAATTTAACATCTAAGAGTGAATAGCTGAAACCCAGTGACGCTGTTGAAAAGTCGGGCTGTTGCTGTTTTAAAGTTAGTGTCCTGAGACAGCCTACGGATCAGCAGGCAAGTGCTTGCACTCTGAGGAGAGGAGCTCTCCATGGTGCTGCCGCTGCACACACTGCTGCTCCTTGTAAAATCACTCAATGCTCCACAGTCAGCTGAGAGTTACTGCTCCACGGCCCTCTTGTAGTTTAGGCTGGAAGCTTTCCCTGGTGTTGACAGCCTCTGTGCTCCCCACTAACATTCAACGCACACTCTGGTGCACAAGCAGCTTAGACAAAAAAACATATTATTTTACCTAAACAGTCCTAGAAAACCTGTTTTTAACCTCTTCTGAGGCTACAGTGGCTAGTTTTAAAGTTTGTTTATGAGATTTGGGAGTTTGAAAAGGGAGTAAGATTGCTCCATTATGCCCGACTTAGAACACAACAGCGACAAATCTGTTGCCTGTCAAATCCAGAATCATGTTTCTTTTATTGATCCCCAGTCACGATGTTAAGAGTTGATTTGGCCACAACAGTAGATTAAGAGACAGAAGGCATTTACATCTCCATGTACCCAGCTCCCAGTGTCTCACAGCCCATGTTTTTAAATTATTTACTGACATCAACAGTTAGCTTAGCGCCAGCCCCAGTGACTGCACACAGCACTGTCCTCACAGTAAACCGCTCCAAATCTGAAATAAACCCAGCGTGATTCCTGAATGTAGGCTTGCCAGTAGGCTAGTAAGCTAAGAACAGCTGTCTCATCTAGTAGCTGTTTTGAGCTAGACCATAATGTGCCACTTTCATGGCCCGTTGGAGCAATTTGGAGGAACAACTTGGCCCACAGACAGCAGGTTAAGCACTTAAAGAAACAAGAAGAAATACAAAAAAGTAGACCAGTGTGCAGGTTAGTGCCAGAAACCAGGGGTCAGCCCTGTCACATCCAAAAGGCCAAATTACATCTTTGTTTAAAAAAAACAATAACTGAAGGGATAAAGTCCTTATATACCTGTTAGTTCCAACTCTGGGGAGGTCAAAAAACACCATCATCACAGAAACAAATGAATCTCACTGTGGAGATAGTGCTGGGAGTCCAGTAAAATGACCTGAGCTCTCTGCTTGGCTCTAACTTAATACAAGGTCTTTTTTCTTTTTTCTTTCCACGAATGAAGGTAGGGAACACTTTCACAGTTCTTCTCAGTAGGTTTTTGTTAAGATTACTGAACCAACAGATGGCAGTAAATATTAAAACTGACTCAATGAAGGATGTATAGAACACTTTCAACAGAGGACACTGAGCTTTCTAAGCTTCTTTAAGCAGCTTATTTGCATTTGTTTTATTGGAAATGAACAGCAGAAGGCAACATTGCCCACCATGTGTCAATGCCTTTTGGGTCTCAGTTAAGAGCTTTGTCAGTACAGTGTAGAGTGCCACTTTATTGATTGGCAGGGGGTCACACTAGTTTTCTAATGAATTCAGGGATGATCTTATTCCCAAATTTATTTTCTCCTGTTTTATCCTCTTTCAACAGAGAGGAGGCTTGACAGTGTTTGAGATCTGAAGGGCCTGCTGAATAATGAGTGGAGTTCCCCCCCTTAAGTCTGTCTGCAGCTCTCCCTCTCTCTTTGTATCTCTTTCATTCTCACGTCCTCCCTCTTCAGCTTCTCTTCCTCACATTTTCTGAATATAGTTAGAGAAATTTTTTCTGTCCGATTTTGATCTCTCTCTTTCACGCTGTACATCTCAGCGTAACTCTCTTTCAGTCACAACACATACGTAGCCTCGGGCAAAAACACAGGCAATTGTCTGTTATTCCAGACAATAAATAGAACACGAACATAATTTTGTTGGATTTCATCCAAGCTTGTGCACTGATACATATCTATTTATCTCAAATGCTCCTGTTTGCTCTTTATAGTGGCATCGTTTGTATATATTGGTTCCAGGGATATTCATATTTGGTTTGGCTTTTCTTTTTCTTTCCTCACACCAGGAAGAGAGCAGGAAGAGAAGTAAAATAAGGACATTTATTACTTCATCTTTCTGTTAATGGTATAAATTAAGGGTGTCAGTCGGTCTATAAAATGTCTGAAAATATGAAAATTCTCCATCACAGTTTCCCAGATTCCACAGTGATGTCTTCAAATGTCTTTTTTTCATCTGAACAGCAGTCCAGAGATTCAGTTAACTATCATATAAGACAAAAAAGCAGCAGATTTTCACATTTAAGAAGCTGGAACCACCAAATGTTTAGTATTTTTGCTTGAAAAATACCAAAATAGTTGCCAGAGTTCACTAGTTGATCAATTGACTGAAAAATATATTTTTTACAGTGTCAGAAAGGGAAAAGGGTGATTTCAAAGTTCTTATTAATTTCTATACCACATATCTATTTGAGTGTTGAGCTTCTATTTCATCATATTCTTCTAACAATCTTACAAAACCTCTAAGTTTTTCTCCTTTTTTTTTATGTTGAAAGACACGACTTCCTTTTTTGAAGTAAATGCATGGTCGATTTTTTTATTTGTTTAGATTAATAAATATATATATCTTTTTCTCCCTGAGAAGAATACACAGAATGGCTCATCTTAGCAAGGTTATACTTGCTATATATACAGTACATTTACTGGGTTTATAAGCAGCCAAGACGACTACACTGGCACCGACTCTTTAAATCTACCTGTGGACAGTTTGCAACAATAATGTAGAAACAGGTAAGGTGCTCAGGCGATCTCAAGATGACTGTAGTAATAATCCAAACAGGGAAGAGAACCACCCAACTGTCAAAACTCATTAGGTAGGTAAAAAATACAGAGCGAAAAACAAAAGTAATGATAGGGGCCACGTAGATAAATGCCCAGGCGTTTCACAGACAACGGCTTCTGGAGGCGTCATCAGCAGGCAGGTTCCACTGAGAGTTGTCAGTGAGTACAGAGCAGGAGGCTGTAACAATGTCTGTTTGCAAAGATCACTCTGACAAAAGGTATGTCAGTGCTTCACTTTAGATTGACATTTGGAGAGTTTTACTGAAATAAGATGTATTTTATGTGACACCTACTCTCACAAAATGATGTGAGGCCGAGAAATTAAATTCAACCTAACTCAACCTCCCTCTTAGTGTGGCCTTGATGAGAGAATGGAGACTACTAGGCTTTAGTTAGAGTTAGAATTTGATCTTTTGAAGGCAAACTTAAAGGGTGCTTTTAACAACAAGGGGAAATATTCTCAAACTAAGATCTTTATCAAAAAAGAATGGGCAAATGTAGCCAATTCCTTTAAAGAGACATAGTGGGCTGGTAAACAAACAAAATGTTCCTTCCTGGCTCTCAATTTCCAGCTTAATTTACTATTTGAACTATTATTTTGTATCAAACCAAAAATGTATTTCTTTTCTTTTATTGGTCCAGATGCAGACTCAAGTGTAAAACTGCCAGAGTTTCAAGAAAACCAAATCCAGAAATCCACACACACACACACACACACACACACACACACACACACACACACACACACACACACACACACACACACAGCACGACTACTCCAATCACACACACCTTTACACAAACAAACTGGGTCTGTATGCTGAGGCAGAGATAACCTTCTTCAGTGCCTTTAGTCAGAATGAAAAAAACTACAACTAATTGGTATTCTTTGGAAACTTTTTCTCAACCGGAATACAAATTACTACTTTGCGATTATTTTTAAGAAAAAGGGGAACGAAGTCATGAGGGTGAATACCAATTTTTAACACCAGTTGGACTTAAGCGTGCTACAAGACTGCACAGAGATGTTTTCTAGGTGTGGCCCCGGCGCATTTACAGTTGACAGTTTTATGAATAATTCCAGTGACATTTTACAATAACATCATCACAAAGACAGAAAGATGAGTGTATTTTGGTGTATTTTGATTCACATTTCTTCTGGAGACTGGTGTGTTTATGTGCTGTTCTAAAGCATCAACATCAAAGACAAGAAACCAACAGACAGCACAATTATCTTTGAAGATTAGTGAATATTGTGAGAGTAACAGGTTCTCACTGTCTTATGGGATAGTAGCCGACTAACACTTGTCAAAAAAACTCTTTAAAGGCTGAACCAAGCTTCATACATTGTAAAATACACATCAACGCACTACTGAGTTCAATCAATGACAATAGAGATGCCGTAGATAAATTATGTTACCTTCATCTGTGTAGCCTGATGATTAGACTGTAACTAAATGTACTTTTCACTTCATTATTCAGTCTAATATGGTATTCATTTAATGTAGTAATTTTTTTCTTGATGTATTCTGGCTCTGGGGCAGAAAGGAGGAGGATCGTTCTTAATCCTGCCTACAAAGCTCTGATTGGCTCCAACCAGGGAAACATTTGTCTATAAGCACCAAACACCAGACATTTTCAGAATAAGTATTAAAGGAGATGTAAGCATGATTTGTGTTTGTTATGGTTATGTTAAGGAAATTCTGGAAAACATCTGCGAAGTAGATTAGAAATAGGAGGATTTTTGTTGCCTGGATACACCTATAGATTGAACACAGAGGCGTAAAAGCAGGCAACCTACACCTTCTTACAAAGTCCCACACATGGGCACACCAACACACTGAAACCACAGCATCTAAAGCTGTTCTCTCTGTCTCCCAACACACCAGGAAATGTTTTTCTTCTCTGAGGCGGCCTAAGTGGAGTGGTCCACTGAAGCCAACCCTCAGTAATTAACTGTCACAACGCTTCAAAAATAACAAATGGACTTTGTGTCAAGGAGGGCCCATTAATTTACTGGCCTCCACTCGTCGATCCAGAGCCTATTATCTCCATTACGGCAGGCTTTCATGTCTGGGCATCCTCTCCTGCTAACCCTCGATTTCTCCGTCTCCCTTTTTGCACAGATTCCCTGGAACTCGCAGGAAGCTTTGCCTTGTGGATAATGTGTCTTTCCAACACGTATAGCAGACACGCGCCATACTTCGGCCACATATAGGTACACGCACGATAAGAACCCACACATCCTGTATGCGTCTGGACACAAGGACACACTCACTTCATCTCTCATAACTGCATAAATAAGTCAGTCACAGAGGCATGACTTGTATTATAAAATAACAAGCAGTGATGCTGGGTACACAAATATGCACGCATCAATACGCTTCACATGGGCACACACAAATGATCAAATTCTCACACACACATTGGTCTACACACTCTTCAGAGGTCTGTTTCCCTTCCAGTCAAACATATTTAAAAACTCATACTGCACTCCCACATTGGCATGACAACCTGAGGGGAGAAATCTTCCATATGCGACACTAATAAGTGCTGCTCCGAAGGACTGGAGAGCCGTTTCTCCATGAGGCATAAATAACTAAATAACACGCAAACTATGGGATCCGTGTGATTTGTGATACAGCTCACATTTATTGCTCTTCAAAGGTAACGCATTACCAGGGTTCTGCTGAGAGAAAGAGACCGTGAGACTGTGCTCTAGTGGCACTGAGATCTGGTTGGTCTTTCCTACTGAGACCAATGCATTTTTGATGCCCTTCAATGCATTATCAGGGGCTTGGTGTGCTCTCGGGCTCTGGAGACGTTTTCAGCTCATCTGAAGTAATTTCAGCTTCCAATTGCAGTTTTAAAAAGGCAATATTGTATCCAGAATCCAGTTTAAAGGGGTGGTTCATCCAAGTTTAAAAATCAGCATTTTCTCACTTACCCACTGGTGGAAGAAGTATTCAGATTATAGTAGCAATATCACACTATGAAATACTGTTACAAGTTACAAATTAAATAAAAGTTAAGTATTAGCAACAAAATGTACTGAAAGTATCAAAAGTAAAAATACAAATTGTTATTGTTGTTATTATTATTATTGGATATTTATTATTGATTTGTTTTTTACAGCAATTTCAAAAACTAGTAGCTCCAGCTGAATCAGATAAATGTTCAGGTAGTTGAGTAAAAACCCTGCAATGTAGTGAAGTTGAAATAAAGTGCCAGAAAATGGAAATATTCAAGCAGTAGTAGTAAAATGATACTTAATCTATCTAGCCATGCAGATCCTTTTTTTGCCATTTTAAAGGTTACTTAAGAAAAATTTTAAGTAACCGAAAATTAGAGACTGTCGACTGTAGTAGAGACACATTAAAAGCTAAAGATAAAGTGAGGCTGAGGCCCTCGGCATTGCGATACAACAACGCTGAATCACTGTGCTACATGCATCCCATTAAGAAAACATCTGGCTCACTGACGCTTGCATGCTCTTTTCCGGGCATAATCTTATCTCACAGGACAGTTTGGAAGGGCTCTTCCATAAATCAAACAAGCTGCTGTGTATTTAGTTTGTTGGTGGAAACAAATATTTTCAGTGGCTGAGCAAGTACAGACACAAAAATATGTATTTTCTGACATCCCTCTCGTGGGATCGATCCAATCTAATAATTTTGGTTTATTTGCTCATGTTTTGAGATATCTGTCTCTTAAGATTTCCACTGACGCCCAAATTAATGGTAGGCGAAATAAATTTTGTTTGTGGTGCTCACAAGATTAACACATTTTAAAAAGAAATCAACAGCCACGTATCCTTTCCAGAAATGATTTCCGAGGTACTCTGAATAACTATCTTTCCACTGAAGAAAAAGTTCCTATCTACAGTACAACACAATTTGGAGTGCATTAGATTAGCAACAAACCTGTGCAACATACTGTTCTTGATGTCATATAAATTCTTTACCTTCATAACAGATTTAATGTGGAGCTTCTCTGTAAAGGCAGCTTACCTCAGGCTTTTCCAGCCCGAGATGAGAGGTGCATGTGTGTGTTTGTGTAAATGTGTTAAAGAATGTTCTCTCCCGCTGTAATAAGAGTTTTACGATTGGTTGTGTCTGTGGGTGGATGAGGGCATCTCAGGCATTATACTGACTAGGCATAAGCACCATTGCACAATGTCGTGTGTTCCTGCATACATTATGCATCTGTGAGTGTGTGTCTCTCAGTCAGGGTGTTTCTGGGTCTGGAAATGTGATGCAGATCACTCTGACTGCCTTTTTTAGAGTACTGCCCCTCAGGCCAGGATGCTACAGTGAAGTCAGCTTGCTGTGTCTAGATTTAGTGTTTGCCTGCTTGCACACACACACACACACACACACACACACACACACACATAGACACTTGTTTCTAATGCTACTTTACAGAGTAATTATTGTTTAAAATTTTGGTTTATTTAATTAGCTTTTATTGGTTTGGATTGGTTCACAACTAAAAAGTGCAAACATATTGGAATAGATACTGTTTTTACAAAAAACATTTCACAGCAATTATATTGAGTACAAAGGAAAAAGCTGGCCGCCAGTGGATAAAAAGCAATACATACTGTCCATGTTGTTATATTAATGCAATTTTACCAGTGAGACACACATATACAAACAAATAAACAAAAAACATGCAGTTTAAACAAATGTATAAAGAATATTGACCATCATTGTTGGAACAAGACTACTCTTTTCTTTTCACTTGTCAGATTTGATTAGTTTCAGCGGGGATTTCAGGGTTGGCCTCTGAAAGTTCTGGCCTTAAAAGTGTTAAATGCAGAAATGAGACCATTCAGCGCTGTCCGCCCATTGTTCTCTATCTCTCTGCAGTCCTCTATCTGTCTGTCTCTCAGTGCGGGAAGTTAAAATAGAGTTGCAGAAGGTGAAACATCCTGACATTCTCCTCCTGTTCTATTTTACAGTGGGATTATAACAGTAAAAGTAATATTTCCTTCTTCATAGCTGTCAGGTTTGGATCTGTGTTGGAAGATTTGCTACTGGGGATGTGACACGGATACCAGGTAATGCTCTCTGAATATGAATTATTCTACCCACTGGATCTCTCTCTCTCTGATTTTTGAAAGATTCTTTAAAGTGGGTCTTCCACTCTGAGGAGTGATCCCATCTCTGCTCCCCCTCTCCTCCCCTCCCCTTCTTACACTCCAGTTCTGCCTGGCTTTCTTCCTCTTCTTTCACTTTCTCCCTCTCTGTCTTTTTTATCTCTCTCCTGTTTATCTACGGGTTCATCAGAGGATAGAGGGAAGAGCGAAGTAGGGTCGGAAGTTAGAGAGAGAGAGGAAGCAAAAGAGTTTAGAGACAAACGGAGGAGAGAAAGAATTGTGTGACAGTAAGGAAGCATAAGAAAAGAGATCATGCTAATTATCTGTCACCTTTAGGCCCCTTTGGCAGTTCTTAGCTGCTATCCCTTTCATTTGGATGAAGATGTGTGCTCATGAATGCACTTAATGTGTTAATGTGCCTGAGTGTGCACAGACACACTGTATGTTTTTCTAAATGTGTGTGCCTGTGTGTGTTTATATGCTAATACCTATGTGCAGCTATTTCTACCCAGCTGTCAGGGGACATATGAGGTCTGATGTGAATGACATCATAGCTCAGGGAAGTAGGTCCCCTCATGTCAGGATTATACTGCAGCTGCCCTTCCCACTGCCTGACCATAATGGCTCTGTAATAGAGCTGTAAATACTAGGCAAATGTGCCCGGGGACAGAGGTATGACAATGAGAAAAGACTGTGCGGCTGTGTGTGGATTGGTTTATGTGTGCTTTAACTAAGTAATGTGAGCATTTTTAAGAGTTATTCTAGGGATTTAAACCTCATTTTTTAGACTACATTCAACTTCATGGTCCTTGCACAGTAGTATAAGTGCTGAGACAACCAAATGCAGTTTAGCATCTAACCAGAAATGCAGAAAGCAGTAAAGTATAAACAAGAGACCTTGGTTGGATGATCTTAGTGGCCTAGAGGTGGAATCAGAAAAAAACTGTTATCAGTGTACCAGTGATGATAGATGTATAGTGCATGTATATTGAGAAAAAGGTGGGACCAAGGATTGAACCATGTGGAACTCCGCAGTTGTCCATGACAACCTCAAACTGTCTGTTCAGTATAGACAGTAGTAGCATAAATATATATGTTATGTGAGAGCGTGAATAGTGCAGGTAAGTGTATGTGCAGTAGTGTGCAGTGGTAAGTGAGGAGGAGGTAGCAGCCAGTGAGGCTGAGACAGCCATAGTATATTGAAAGACATATCATTTTCTGTCCCCAGAAATCAAGGGCATCTTGTCACACTAGTGGATCTTTGTGTATTTGTGTTTGTGTGCGAAATGATGCCTAACAAACATCCCTACTTCCTCCCTCATGCCCAGTGTTCTTTATCTCCTTCATTAGCCTTTTTATATGGCAACAAAAGTAGTTGCTCCCATGCTTGAGGAGGACGCAGCTACTGCAGCAGCTATATGGTGAGAGGTTTAGGATCAAATGTTACTGCCACTCGCTTCCTGCTTTTGCTCTATGTCTCCTCTTTCTCTCTCCTTCAGGGCTCCCTGCTGAGAAATCCTTTTTTTGGTTCTTTCTGTTCCTGCCCTCACCTTTCTCTCTGCCTGTTGTTCTCAATTTACAATGTCTCTCTTCTTCTCCCCATCTTTGGCCACTTGCCCCCCCCCCCACCCAACCTAAAACTGCTCAACTGCTCATCTCTGGTTTCTCTTCTCTCATCTTCCTCCTCCTTCTCCTCATCCTACTCCTCCTTATGTGTCACACAATCAGTGACTATCCCCCTGTCTGCCAGGCAGAGAGCCAGAATACCAATAGACCAATAGACCAGAGCCCTCTGTCTCCCCATTATCCAGACCCTGTCTTCCTGCTGCAATACACACACACACACACACACTGCATGCACGCTCACACACACACACACACATATACCTTCTCATGTATTCCTGCAAGAAGGCAGGAGGACACACACTTCTGCATCCACAGGGTTGCACAAGCAGGCACAATCCCATAGTAACTGCTGAAGTGACACACACACATTCATTCACCGATACAACCTCTGTCCACATTTTCTCACGCACGCTGTCAGTAACCACATACAGTGCACATACACATAGGCCAAGAAAATGCAACGCCGAAACACACTTAAATACACGTACAGACCTCTTGTGCAGCAGCACACACACTCACATCTGCTAGCCTTTCTAATCAATTTGCACTTTAAAGAGGGTTTTTAAAGAGTCGCCTTTCCCTCTGGTATGTCCAAGCCCCCTGCTCCTCTTTCACTAGTCTTTCTCTCCCTCCACCCCTCTGTTTGTCTTACTATAGTCATTTCTTTCTCTCTGTAAGAATCTTTCCTTCTTTCTCCTGCTACAACCACTCCTCTCTGTCTTTATCGCTCCTTCTGTCTTCCTCTTAATGTGGAAATTCTCCTTCATACTAATGAATATGTACACATACATTTATGTATATAAATGTACTGAAGCTGCATTTCTACTTTAGCATTAAGGGATTATGGCATACAGAATCAATCTGCTGAGCCTATGCCTGTAGCTGATATGCACCCCCTCAAAAATGTAACTACACATTGAAGCTACAGCAGCTATGGATCAATACCATGTGGAGACCATAAGAACGGTGATTGGTCACCTTCTTGTGTTTTCTCCTACAAGTTTCTGGTGTCAGTGGAGGTTGTTGACATCACCTGAATTGAAGAAAGGCTCTGTAATTTTCCTCTATATCACAGAGTGAATGAAAGAATGTAGAGACAATTACCTTGAGGTGTATAATCAAAGTATAATACAGCCTGATAATAAATGACATATATTTAAATCAGTTCCTACACCGACACAGTATACCGCCTTGAGTTCTCTTAACATAAGACAGAAAGGTTGATAGAAAGACATTAAAAACAAAGAGAGGATGAGAGCTGGAGGAGGATAATGGTGATAAGCATGACGTAGCAAGAGAAATGACACATTCAAATTCAGACATAAAACTCCTCCAAATATCCCAAATATATCAATATGTATGTGTTGGTGTATGCATAGAGAGATAAAAGCGTGGCAAAAACCACCTTGAGTGCTCGTCACCATAAAAGTATTATATCAGCATGAACTTCAGAGCTTCATCATCAAAACACTAAACAGACACCTCTCGCAGCGTGCTCGCCATTTTCTGCTTGCTGTGAAGAAACGATGTATTATGTATGATATTTATAATGTATGTTCTTGTTTTTATGATCCTGCTTTGTTCGTGTTTGTTTCTCTGAGATGTGGAAGGCATGATGCTATCGATCTGCCATTGTTCATCATGTGTAACCAAGTGAGTGAGGTGGAGGTACTCTCTTTACTTGCTTGCGGGTGGTTGGCTTGTGTGTAGGAGTCCATAGTGATGCTATGGTTGTGAGACTCTGTATATGAGGGATGGAAGTTGTTTGGCAAGTGTGTATGCGTGGGTTTTAGACAGGACAGCTAGCTATTTTGTCCGTTTTGGGAAAATAAACTGTTGTTGAGGCAGACAACCTAGAATGCCAATTCAAGAAAAACCGCAGCTTCCTACTGACTCATATCATCTCTCCTGTATTCCCCCCTAATTTGGTTTACAAAATTGCCTCTATCGTTTCCACTTAGCTCTTGATTATTTCTTTCTCCAGCACTTTTCCCTCAGGACCATCGTAAGGCCAAAGGGATGTAGAAAAGCCACCGTGGTCCTGAACTTGCTCGAGATAGAGATTGTCAGCTAAATGTAACGGACACATCTCACATCTGAAAGCACTTTGAATATGTAAAGAACTAACAGTGTTTAGTGGATATCTGTTTAACTCTGCTCTCAAATACAGTATATGTGTCTGTATGATATGTTTTAGTCATTCTGCTCATTTGAGCATAGTAACTTTTTACATTTTTGAGGTATTCTTTATACTCTTACTTTCTTCTTCTTCTCTTTTCCTTTCCTTTTCTTAGTCCTCCACTTGTCCTCTGTCCTCTTCTTTCGTTTACTACCACCTCTATATACTGTATCTATTCTTTCGGCTCCCTTTTACCTTTTTCATATCAAACCCCCAACTTTTTACTGCCCCTCTTAATCTTGTTTCATTCCCTCTTACCCCCCTTCTCTCAATCTCTTTCTGCCCTTCATTTTTTTTCGTCTGCTGTAAAATATACTGTATGTCTTCATTTGGGAAAAAAAGGTATATTTTAGTTCTGGTCAGTTTTGTATTCACACTTACACACTGAGTTATTACAATCAAACCAGAGGAGTAAACACATTGTCATATGGACTGACAGGTCCTGCATCATCAGCGTTCTGATGGTCAGAAACTCATTATGAGCATTGTTAAAGGAGACCGCAACTGTATCTCATATGTTATAAGTAAAATGGACAGGTAGAGACAGCACAAAGAGGAAGGGTAAACCAACTGATCCAAACAGGAGTTGTTTTGAATGTTCCAAACAGGTTATGTAGGAAAGTTCTTCCTCCCACCTGCACTGTATATACTGCGTTTACTGTCCCCCCATTTACCTCCTTACCCTTACCTTTAATCTAGTTTCATTCCTTCTCTCCCTCAGTCTCTTCCAACCTTTCATTTTTCTCCACTTCGCTGCCCAAAATATCCATCTTCATCCATCCATCTGTCTCTCTTAAAAATAAGCCTCTGACTTTCATATATGTTATTTCTCTCCCTCAGAGGTTAAGTTCAGTGGCTCATCCTGTGGTTCTTCACTTCTACTTGCTTTCTTTTTTAACTTTCAAAAAAAAAAACAGAGAATCTAATCCACCTCACTACTTTCCCTCCCAGTGGCCGCGGGGCTCTGTTAGCATTCTGTTGAGGTGCATCTATTAAATGTCACCTCGCTGGAGACGGAGAGGAAGGGAGAAATAACTGGGCGGGTTCATTTTCTCACGTCACTGAGTGTCTGTGAGTGTTAGATTCAAAACTCCTCTCTGATGTACGACAGACAGATAAACATGCACTCACACCCCCATCTTATTCCAAATGTTATGTTTTGAATTGATTTCCTGCTCCATTGCTATTCTGCACCTGCCTGTTTATAGTTGCGCTCATGGTTTAATGGATTGTTTATAAAGTTTAAGTTAACACAAGAGTTTATGTGTCCTGACAGATGGCGAGGAGCTAATGGAGAGAAACTGACCTTTCAGCTAATGGAGTTACAAACTGCCCTCTGATCTGTCTGCTACTGCCGTGTGTGTGTGTGTGTGTGTGTGTGTGTGAGGGAGACAGTGTGTGTTTGTCTGGTGCAGAGATAGAGCGAGTTGAGCTTACAGTGTGTGTACTATTGTCTTGTATGTGTCTTTGTTGATGTGTCATTGTTTGACCATGACTAAGAGAAAGATGACTTCAAGGAAGAATGTGACTGCTGAAAACAGAAAAAGTAGTGGATGTGTGTGCACATTTGCAGGTGAAGGAAGCTGCTGGATCAGTGAGATAAGGACATTTTAGTCAATAGAAGATCTTCACAAAGTGATAGAGCATATGTGTTTGTAGGTTGGTGTGAATGAGTCATGCTAGTGACTTAGCAAGCCAAAAGAAAGGCAGAGGAGGCCTTTCTCCCATTTGCACCCACTTCCTTCTGGTCTTGCCCCTTTCACACCAGAAAAAAAGCATTCTGCACATACATTTGGTGGTGAGAAAACCCAGAAATACACATCTGTCTCCAGGAAGTCATTCATTCAAAAATCAATCACCGCAAACCTCTGTTATCTTAAATTGAACTGGGAATGCATACAAGCAGTGATAATGGAATTTGTTTCTATAGTAATTTGCTAGGTTGTGTTTGGACCCTACATTGTCATAGCAATGCATGACAATAACCTCGAGGCAGCCTTGCATTGAACACTCTGAGATAGCAGCAGCCATTATAGAGGTGTCCCATCATGCATTCGTATTTTCCACAGAATTCTTTCTGTGTTTTTATTGCTCTCAACCCACCCTCCCACTTTTCAACATTATTACATTACTCACCATTCTGCTCTTTTTCTATCGTTCCCTCTATGTTGTCCCTTTTTCCTCTCATCACACTTTCTTTATTTTTCTGCATTGCAGTAACCACCAGTAACATTCAGGGATCGTAAAGACCAGTGATAGCGGAATATCAAAACAAACCTCCCATTCCCCTCTGTTGATATAGGTGCATTGTGCTGTGTGCAAAAAAGGCAAAGTCGAGTGTAAATTGCATGATGTGATGAGGTGATTAAACGTATCTCCTCAGTCAGTCACATTGCTGTTATTTTCAGTGATGGAAAGTAACTAAGTACATTTACTACTTCAGTAAAGTATTTTGACTTACTTTACCAGAGAATTTCTTGCTACTTTATATGTCTACTTCACAACAAGTACTTTTTCAACTAAAGTATTGTACTACTGCTCAACTAAATGTATCTGAAAGCTATAGTTACTAGTTACTTTTCAGTTCAAAAGATTAGAGGAAAGTCCAGATGAATACTCCATTTATAGTCTCATCACCCGTCTTGTGACCCTTTGAAGGGAGCTCAAACCCTAGGGAACCACTGGTCTGAACTATCAAACTGTATATCAGTGTCAACAATCTAACAATGTTAACATATCACAATGCTCAAAGGGACCATTTTACTGAGTAGTGAATACTTTTTCTACCCTAAGAACATTTTGCTGATAATACTTTTGTACTTCTACTTAGGTAAGGATTTGGATGCATGGCTTTTACTTGTAAGGAAGTATTTTTTACAGTGTTGCACTGTTGCTTTTAAGAGGGTTAACAGATTTCTTTCATTACGTCAATCTGTCTTCTGATCAGTTTGCTCAACCTGGATTGGTGGATTGTCTACTGTTCATAAGTCAAAAAAGTTGGGGTTGAAGTCGGCCCATTTTGTGGTGTGAAAGCCTCAGGGAGAACCAGTGTTCCATCAGCATGTGGCAGAAGTGTCAGACAGAAAGGTGACAGAAAATATATTTTCTTTGTCATTCACACAGTTCTATCACAAAAAGAAAATGCTCCTTGTTTCACAGCAAAGACGGCAATAAACCCTTTCAGCTGTTCCTGAAATATTGTTTATAAAAAAATCCTCCCTGATGAAGTCTTAAATTGGCTTTCGCGGAATTAATTCATCATATTAATTATTTTTCCTCTAAATTACAAACAAGTACATCAGTTCACCATGGCTGCCATCCGTGGCGCCAACAAGAAGATCATTTACATGAAGAATGCTCCTACATCAGAATTTTTTCCAGCCACAAGCTCCTGTAATTTTCTGATAAGTGGGACTGAAAATCTCAACTGTGGTGTTATTTAACATTATTTGACATTCTTGTATCCTGTGTGACATGTTTGAGGTAACTGCTGAAGGCTGAAGACTGGTTAGTCAAGAAAATTCTTCACCTTGCTGTCAGACGGCAGCTTGACAGATGAAAATAAATAGCAATGGGTTTTTCCAAATCACCTCCAAAAAGTGCTGTAATCGATAAAGCCACAATGAAAAAATCAACTAAATGACAAGCTTTGTGTCTTTAATTGATCTCTTGCTAAATGTCAAGAACGGTCCATGTGGTTGTGTTGTGCTTGCTTTCAGAAGGAAATAGGATTTCATTTCTTTCTCTGCTCCACGACCTCTCCCCCTCTCCTTGGTATTGAGATGGATGGAAGAAAAAGTGAAAAAATAAAAGACGTTTTAAGATAGGTGAAGATAGACAAGACGCAAGTAATAGTGCTTCAGAAAAGATGACGGTCTGTTACTGTTGAAGGGGAATGCTGTCACGCCATTGGCCTGATGTATATATGCTCATCATGGCCATAAGAAACTGCATTAGAAAAGCGGTATACATTTAACACACCACTTTGATTTGGGTAAAACTTTGATTCCATTACTCATCTTATCCTAATGCTTGGCTGTGGAATTTGCTAAATGTGCAAACTGTGTCAACATGGGACCAAAAAACACCTGAAATTCTTCAACTTCAATCCTTGGAGTCTGTCTGATATTTGCTCTCATATTTACTGATTCCGCTATTAAGCAAGAGAGGTTGAGTTACAGAATCAAAGATATATTCAAATTTGAAGTGGTGGGTTAAATTTATAGTTCAAAATGTGTCTGCTTGCCTTTTCAGAAAAGGAAAAAATTAGCCAAAAGAACCATTTCCCCCCCAAATTATCCAGACTCTTACAAAGAAGCCTGAGAAAGAGCTTCTGGCTGCTACCAGCTAAATCCATCTTTACCACCCACAGCCACTAAACTCATAGAAATGAACTTCACTGGTTGTGTCATGTACAATTGGCGGAATGAGAGTAAAACCTACTAATAATCACCTGATTCTCAATAGAAATATGTACTGCACATAGAGTTAGCTAAATTAAGTTTCAGTAAGAAAAGGAAAGCCTTAAGCATGTATAGACTCAGTCTAAAGGAAACCAGAGAGCCTGAAATCAATGTAAAGTGCAGCACTGGTTATGTCTCCCCTTCTGAATATAAACACATGATAGGAATACATCCCCTCCTTCTGTGAATTCATCTGAAAAGAAAATACAGCAACAAAGAAAATATCTGCCATATCTGCCGTGCGTGTGTGTGTGTGTGTATTAGTATAATCTATATGTAAATTTTATGTATAAATGCATTAATGTATGCTTTCCATTCCACTGAATACTGTTTTTAATTATTTATCATCAGATTAATCAGTGTTAGGTTTATATATGTTCGTTTTTCGTACAATGTGTCACATACTTTTTCTTTTGGAGCCCATTCACGTAAAAAAAGTGCATTTGAATTTGACAGAAGATAGTGTGCACAAGAGGAACTGAGAGCGTAAAAAAAAGAGAGTGAGAGAGACACTTTGCAAGCTATCGTCTTTCCTCACACTGAAATGCAAGCATGTTCGTCCTGCGTTACCATGGCAACAGCACCCCATTAGGTGGCAGAAGAGTGAACGAGTGAACGGGCAGGCATGCGGACAGGAAAGAGAGAAGGGGAGAGGAGAGGGAGGGAGAACAGAGGTGGTGGGGATGGAGAAATGAGAGATGGAAATCTCGTGAAGAGAGGAGGTGGGGAAGCAAACATGAAGGGGTAGTGCTGCCATTGAAGGAAAGGAGGGAAGGGAGCAAGAAGGGGGAGATAAAGGTAGGAAGTAGGAGGCAGGGTGAGAGAGGCAGATGACAAAGTGGGCGGCCCCCAGGAGAAACCTGTGTGAGAAGGTTGCATGCCTTGTTGCCTGGTGGCTCATTGTTGCCAACTTTCTTCATTAAATTAAAACACAGCTCTGCTCCAGCAGGCCCCTACAGGGGTTAACCGATTTAACCAGCGTCTTCTCTCTGAGCCTCACCTGCTGTGTTTCTAACTCTCCTGTCTTCTCTTCAGCTCCGCTTTACCAGAATTACTTCTATGTATTTCCCTACATGATCATTCGTCTTCTGTAACTTTATTAAACTTAAGTCTTCCCACACCCGGCCTTCAGATCTCCATTTACTTACTACTGACACACATATATATTTAATCCAACTCTACTGTGTAGCCAATGCCTGATATACTAAATTAAATTCTCTTTTTATTTACCTCTATTTGGATTATTTTATATTAGAGACAGGCCTTTATTTCTAATTTCCTCTGTTCCCCATTTAATGCAAACTCAAAACGTGTTCCATGTTTACCTTTGGTTTTGATAAATTCAATATAATATCAATTTCCACAGCACTAATTCACTACAGCAAGAGTCAAGTCATTCGGAGGCATTCCACTTTACCTTTTATCGCAAACAATGTTAAAATGCCATGAATGAGACTCAACACTTCCTCCATAATTTTCACATTAAAAGTCTTGCAGCCTTCCTTTTATCCCAGCATCAATTTTTAAACATTTCATACTAAGCTCCTCCTGATGGGAAGCGATGTTTCTGGTTGGTCAATAATTCAATCACTCAAATGCTGAATCGTGTGTCATTACGCTGTTTCTAAGCGGAACACCTGTATACAGGTGCCTGTATGCAACTCGTGGTACTGATGCTCTTATCCTCTTTACCACAAAAACAACCCTGGTTATGTGAGTCTTCTAGTATGTCCAGGGCAGAGTGACCTTTCTCTTTTCAATGTTCATGTGCTCGACTATACTTACTTCCTGACCACCAGTGCTTCATATTTTCTTATGATTGAGAACACAAAGTAAAATAAACATGTAGATTATGCATTGATTATTGATGTCCTTCAACAGTAGCTTCACATCGACTGGAATTACTTGACTCTATTGTTGTACTGATAGAAGTAGTGCTGTGGAAATTTACTTTGTGAGCTGTTGTAGTAGGCTATGGGTAACCCCCCCCCCCCAAACTACAGTTTAGTACAAATGAGCCTTTTCTTTTAGTTTAATGCTACCTTTTTTACAAAAGTTCACGTCTTCAGTAGGAACACCGAGCTTGGGGCTGAGTGCTAGACAGTTTAGAGAAGTCTGAAATTATTGAAAGACGGATTATCACACTGTTGGTTTTGGATATTTCATGAGAATTGTGGACAATAAAAAAGATAGAAAACCCAGAGCCTTTTCATGCCATTCTTTACATTTAAGTATCAACAGTTTGGTTCATATCAATACATATTTATATTTGAGGGAATGCACAGGACAACCAGCATGATCTCTGTCAGCCTTTGGTGTCCCCCGTCGTCTCTCCTGTCTTTTTTCCTGATCCACCCTCATCCTCCCTCTCTCCACTGTCTCTCCTCCTGTCCATGTGTACACTGTTAAACAGTGTTATTAATACACACTGCCTGGGACACAAATAATCTGACGACTGGGGGAAGGACAGGAGAGCAGAGGAGAGTGGAAGGCAGGAGCAAAATGATGAAGGTGTAACAAGGGAAGAAGAGACAAAGGAGTGAAAGTCAGATGAGAAAGTGGAGATAAAGCAAAGAATGAGAAAGTATATGTGTGACATGAGATAGTAGAGGGGGAAAAAAGAGGGTGACAAGAGATAGAAAGAGGAAAGAAATGGAGGGTGTGAAAATATATAATTGGAGTGAGGAGAGGACGGGATGAGCGGGGGTGATGGAAAGCGAAAAGAGTGAAAGCCGAGAGGAGTGTGGTGGAACGGAGGGGATATGACAGCGGCGTCTTTCATGACGGCTGTAGAGCAGAAATGGGTTTTCAGATCACTCTCCTGCACTCTGTGCCAATTTACATGCCTCTATGCCACCTACAGGCGGCACAGAGGGGAGGAGAGAAGAGCTGCTGCAATGGAAGGAGGGGAGAATATGAGAGGAGTGGAGGTGGGAGAAGAGGTGACATGAGAGGAAGCGAGGGAGGTTTGAAAGAAAGGGGAAAAGAGAGACGAGGACAGAAGTGGGAATTGTGATCTCCTACACACTGTGTTTATATACTCATATATATATACTCACTTGCTCTGCCGAATACGTTTGAGTGGAAACGTAGTTGCTTCCTGGATTTACTGGCAAACTATAGGGAAGAGGTCAGGGTGGATGATGATGGCATACAAAGCCCATGACCTCAACACAGAAGCGGAGTTTGTGTCCTGCATGTTAAGCTTAGGCAGCTAAAACTCTTGGTTATGGTTAGGGAAACATCGTGATTCAGCGAGGCTTACACGTGAACTGGTTGGGCAATCTTGCTTTCAGTCCTGTTAAAGTAAAGTCAAGTAAAATGAGCTCCCCTGCTCGGTTGTAATTTCTCCTCGGCAATCTGAGCAACATGTGATGATCACGTTTGGTTGTGTCAGAAATAAGGAAAAAGGTTGTAAAGAGTTCACTATTACTATTCTAATTAGTGGCCTGTGTTACTTGTTGTTCATGATGCTGTTATGATTAATTCATATTCAAGGTGTTGACCCTTGACCCCGATGAAGTCAGAATGGTTAGTCCATGTTTTGACTTTGAGTAAAAGTTGAGTAAAAGTTTGCTGTTGCACTTAATTTGGGCCTGTGTCATCCATTGTTTCTGATACCGTTCATAAACAATGGTTGGTTGCGTTACTGTTCTACTGTATCTGACACCTTCAGAATCATTCAGAATCAAGTTCATTTTGTAACTTTTTCTTGGCAAACATAATTTCTACATGAATCCATCCAAAATGATTGAAAGCAACTATTCAAATAAAATATTTCCTCACTTTCAAATAGCCCTGGAAATATCCTGAAGATGAACATGTGCAATACATCTATATTTGCACCTAATAAGAGAGGCTTTTTAAATGGGAGCAGTGCCAAAAATGTGTCTGGCGTGTTTGGTTAAATCATAAAAGAGTCTGCATTGACCAATTTTTCCCTAACCTTTACTATAAGTGCTTTGGCTAAACATAACCATGAAGATGTTAATTAGGATTGAGCTTCCAGGGGTAATGAAATGCATTGGCAGTGAACGGTTTGCAGATGCTTTATAAGCGTTTACTTTTTATGTTTACAGGCGGTGTTACATTTCCTTTAAAACTGTTGCCAATCCAAACAATTTGCATGTGAACATGCATTTTAGGAGACAGGGTTAAGAGACGAGAGGAGGAAAAAGAGAAAGTACAAGAAATTTGGATAATTACAAGCAAACAGCCAAAGAAAGGACATCAGTCAGGAATATTGAGAAGTGAACAGAACATGTGGTTAATGTGAACCCTGGACTAAGAACCGCCTCTCTGCCTGCACGTCTAATTAAAACCAGGTTGACGACTGCACACGGGGCAGTTTTGCTGTGATGAACCTCCCTGCCGAGTCGTATCTCCGGTTCAACATACTCAGTGTATAGTCATCACAAATGAGATGCCACCGAGGCAAAAAGCATATCTCTTATTTTTAGGTCTTATGTAATTGTCAACATCTGCGCGTAACAATGTGATTTTACACTTTGCCCCTTGAAGTGTG
Source organism: Enoplosus armatus (assembly GCF_043641665.1). NCBI lineage: Eukaryota > Metazoa > Chordata > Actinopteri > Centrarchiformes > Enoplosidae > Enoplosus > Enoplosus armatus. Next base: position 9,525,107 of record NC_092201.1, on the reverse strand, counting down.
GCGTGTGGCAGAGAAATTATGTGAAGGGGTTGTAAATTAGATGAAGTGCTCCCTCATTCTCTCTATCTCTCCCTCAGTCTGCTTTGCATTTGTTCCTTCTCTCTCTTTCTGTCTCAATCACATAACATGACTATCTCTGTGTGCTTTGCTGCCTGTGTCTCCTCCGCCGTTACCCTCTGGCTCCCTCTCATTTTGACAAACTAGGACATGAAAATAAGCCTCCGCAGTGCCAGGAGAATGCTAAATACGGGCCCTCTTTTCTTTGGCAGTGCCTCTTTAATCAACTTCCTCTTATCTCTGCCTTGCATCCCTTGTTTCTCTCTTTTCAGAATGTAATGGAGGAGAAATCTGTACACCGCCAACGTCTTCTCCTCTCAACACTCCTCCTCAGTCCTCGCTCGCTACTTCATTCGCCTGCCGCTGCGTTTCTCACGCTCTCCCTCAATCTCTGCCATTCTTCTTGCCACCTTGCTTATTCTCTGCCGCGCTGTATCTTTTTTTCTGTCTCATTTCCTTGCTTTGCCCCCCCCCCCCCGGCCTATCTCCCTCTTGCCTCCCTGTCTTTCTTCTTCTCTTGCGTCTCATCCCTCTTTGCCCTCCAGTTTCTGCACTCCCTTTTTATACTTCTTTTTCATCCCTCCGTCTCTTCTGTCTACCTCTGCGATTGTGTCGTTGCCCTCGTTAAGAGTATTAGTGTGTGCTCATGGTAGAAGTTGCACAAGCGTGAGCCAGCTCTGCAGTGGTGGATATTCAGATTCCAGGACGTGACAGATTATTATCCAGTGTTGTAGCTTAGTCAGTGCATGAATTATTGTAAATACGGCTGCATTATCAGTGATTCTTTTTATTAAATGAAGGACCCGGTCTTAACAACATTTATATCAGCAAAATTTCAAACTGAAAACAGATCATTTCAATGGAATCGCCACCGTCAGGGGACTTGTCCTCGTAGTTGAAGTGAATTTGTATTTGCAAGTACACACTGGTAACCTTTGACAGCAGAATTCATGTAATTACAAACCATCTTCAGAGTGCCGACTTTTCAGGGGAGAGAGAGAACGGTAGAGTCCAAAATAGCGGAAGATATCATATTAGCTGTGTACAACCATCCAATTAAGTTTGCTTTGGACTGCGGGGCCATTTTCTCTGCTATTATCTCGGTAGTCTCACCCTTTGTCTGTCGCTCAGTGGTTTTTCTTTGCTTTTCTTTTAAGCTTTGCTTTCATGCTTCCTCTCCTCTTTCCTTCATTTCCATGTTTCCTACATTTTTTCTTTCCTATTCTGCAAACATCAGTGTTGACCCTTCTCTCTCCCTCTTCTCTCTCTCATTGATTTGACCTGTGTGTTTTGTACTTTCAAAAACAGGGACGGGCTGGAGTTTGGTTGTGGCGAGAACTCAAAGCAGACCAATCACAAGATTGACACTGAAGTGACGTGCAAATTCACATAAAGAGTTAAACTACACAAATTATTGAATGTGTCTTCTGATCATGGCACTTTTCAAGCTAGTTATGCCCTGTATAGTTATCCATGATCTGCAATTGGGTTACCATGGTAACCAGTGAGAGCATCAGCACACAAATATGGGGGCTTTTCCCTAATACTATGTGGGTTAAAAACAGTGTTGTGCTTGTGCCCATGTTTTCCAGCAGGTCTTCAGTGGGTAAAACTTTGATAGAAACAAGATGCCTCGTTTTCAAACTCTGTGTATCTGTCCATCATTTGTTAATTTCAGACCAGGTCAAGTTGAAGTCTTGACTAATGACGCTCAAAAACAACAATTTCTTTGGTAGCTCTTTGTTACCATTAGAGAAGATAATTAATGCTTTCAAAAGCAGCGAAGTGCAGTTTGACTAGCTGTCAATCACCGAAATAAAATTTGTTTTGATTTTTCCTCATGCAGATATAATGCAGGATGACAGGTCACCAAAATGTCCATGATTTACCTGTCAATATGTGTGACGAAATGTGTGTGTAGTAAGTCAGCGTGAAACAAAAATAAAGTAAAATTAAAAAGGAAAGAGTTGGTTCAATTAGTTTTTCTTTTGTCCAGGCACTGAACTGCAGTTGTGACAGCAACGTGTTCCCTTGTGATACTGTTCAGACTGAAATCAGCCCTGCGTTAAAAATATTCAAGGGGCTGCGTGCGTGGGGGCACGTTGCTTCTGATTTTAACTGTACATGCGAGAGAAGACACAGTGTCAGTCCAGACTTTCAGTCAGACTTTGGATGGAATCATTTCAAATACGAGGACACATCGCACAATATAATTAGCTCTCCTATCATCCTGACACTCTGCCGTTACTTTGCCTGTCTGCAGTCTTTTGCCACACACATGTGTACTTTAAAAATGATTTGCAACCTGTTATTTTGTTATCCGTATACATGGCTAAGAAATCTGTGTTGTCCTTGAGAAACCTACCTGGGGAAATCAGATTTCTCTAACCCCCTACTCTGATTAGGGAAACGATGTTTCTTGTTTACATGACATTTAAGAAATCAGCCTACTGTAGAAAGATAACTGGAACCTGGCTACTTGAGTTCATGTAAATGACCTGAATAAAATGCGATCCAGAAAGTCCAGCAGGAGTAATGACTTTGAAGACTTATGAGACTTTTGAGGATTGATTATTAGTATGGTATCTACTGTTTCTGTGTTATTTACTTTTATATTCAGTGTAGACCGTTCTCTTTCAGTCAGTGACTGCTCTAGTAGAGCCAATATTGGCTCATTTTCAGGATCTCCTGCAGCCTCCCTGTCTGGACTGGCCATTAAAATGAAATCAGTAAAAAGAGAAGAAAGTTAAGGCTGATAATAATCTGCAGATACTAGATTTTTTTTAAACTCTCCCTCCCTGTCTCTCAGGCTCAGATGTCTCTCTTACTGTCTTTGACTTCTCTTCTTTGCTCGATTGTTATTTTGTTTCTGCCTATTGCCATCACATTTCTCCCACCTTCATCTCTCTGTGTAAGAAAAGGCTGTAGCCAATTACTCCCTGAAAGGGGTCAAACTCATGTCAAACACTAGTCCTCCCACTCTCACTTTCACCCAACACCCACACCCCCTTTCTCCTTATGGGGTCAAATATTACACTGGCGCAATCAAAGAGGGTCAGACCAGACAGTAACATGTCAGGTTGAGCCCTCCCTTTCTTGCTTCCACTTCCATCTCCCCCCATTTCCTTTTGCTAGTCTGCCACGCTGTGTTCATCTTCTCTGTGTTGTCCTTATCATAATGGAGGGATTAAATAATGTATTAAGCTGAGCTATATCACGGATGTCCAAGGAATGTCATGGAGTGGCTTAAACATTGCCCCTATGAATGAATGTTTTAAAAGGGTAAGGGATTTCTTAAATCCCAGAGACGCCCTGCCAGTTTGGGAGCATGGATACGTCCAAAGGGCAGGAGACAATTAAACCTGAGGATTTGATCCCTGTAGACGAGGTACAGAGGCAGATGGTGAAATGAGAGGCTGAGAAAGACTGGGTGATAGACGAAGGTAGGCAGACCGAGAGAAGAAACACGGTAACAGACGATTGGGAAGACAGAAGAGGAGACAGATTGACAGGCAAACTCAACAGGTTTCCTCTGCACCTGGCAACAGTGTAAAATGCATCTCATATCCAGAGCTGCATTATATTCACACGTGGGATTAAAATATGTTCCTGCTATAAACGCTGCAGTCTCAGTTCTCCCACCAAACACAAGTGTCACTTCATTTTACTTCCTCTTACATAAGTTACATCTTCTCAAAGTGATAGGTATTGTCTGAGTATGCTGGCCATACACATTTACTTATCTCTATTATCCTCGGACAAAGTTTATTTTCAATTCTTTTCTATAAACCGGCTTGAGAAGGCTTGTGGTTTAGTTAATGCTGCCATGTTACAGAAACTCTTGAGAGCGCTCAAATCCAATGTGGAGTTCTTCTTTCAGATTTTCAAAATGCTTAAGGCCCTAACTAAATTTTGCATTGTTACTAAACCAGACTAAGAGTCTACAGCCATGCTAGCAGCTCTGTGGGGCTATACTTAGGCAGAGTGATGCTTTGAGCTAAATGCTAATGTCAGCAGGCTAACAAAGTCACAGTGACAACAATAGCATGCTGATGTTAAGCAGGTATAATGTTTACCATGCTCACCATCTTAGTTTAGCATCACCAGCATAGAAAGTCTTTAGTATTTAGTCATAAATCAATGCACTTTTGATCTGATAATAGCACTAGATGAAAAGTTAAAGGTTCACCAATGTTGTTAGAATTCAATCTGAGGGGAACCAAATTTCATGGCAGTCCATCTAATAGTTGTTTAGATATTTCAGTCAAAACCACAAATGTGACCCTCTGACTTTTCCTTTTATAAAGAGGAAAAGTCAGAGGATCACCAAGTCAGTAGGATTCATCCTCTGAGGTACATAAATATCTGTACCAAACTTCATGGTAATCCATAAAATGGTATATATGTATCAGTCTGGACCAATGTGGTCGACTGACTGACCAACATTGGACTGACGGACCAACGTTGCAATCACCATGCCACCAGCAATGCTTAATAAATTATAGATATTTCAGAGTTTGAGTGCAATCAGGTGCAAATCAATGTAGCTGTGGATCAATACTGTAAGACGCACAGATAAAGAGAGACAAAAGGTAGAAACTGGAGACAAAAAGTTGCAGAAATTGTGTGTCATCTTTAATAATAGGGTGCAAAAGGTCATCTCCTCTTTTTGTCCTCATGCCTCCTGATGATCATCGAGGAAACAAAAGACCAGCAGATTAAGAAAATAATCCCTGTGGAGCCAGACAGAAAAAGCGAAAGAAAAGACAGCACGTATTTCATAACTACCATCACAGATTGTTCTTGTACTGCAGAGCAGCTTGTATTGTATTGTGTTTGCTTAATTAGTGATTGTATCAGAATATAGTAAGAGTCAAGAGACCTGATCTCATTGTTCATTTATCACATAAACGGTGACGTGAAATTTGATTTTAAAACAGGCTTTTTACCCATCATGACAGATGTGTTATGTGAACCTTTTTAAATTTGAGAAAAAAATGTTTGGGGCTTTAACACCTAAATGGGATTTCTAATATGCTAATGATGGCAGTTTGCCTTCATTTCCATAAAATCAAAGCATCTTATTCATTATCAGGAAAAGTGTCTTGAATCTTGACCCATTTTCTAGCTTTGAGATTCTTCACATAAGTCTAGAAATTACTGGAAAATCCCAGGCAATATGCTTGTATTGAATGAGGTTCCAGGTGAATTTAGCCTCTTTGGACAAATTCACCAAACCCCGATATGTTAAATCATCTCTCTGCTGTTTTCTATTCAAACGCTCTCCACCTCTCCTGCACTGACATGAATACATTCCTTTAACTTGAGTTTCAAATGTGGTGTTAAATTGCCCTTTTTAGTTCTGGAGTGGTATGAATGTCTCGTGGGAATTGATGTTAATATTTGATATGTTAATATTTGTTTTGCTGTCAGCGAATGAATAATGCAGAGAACTGAACTGAGGATTGGCACACACTGGTGTTTTCATTACTATATTCATAATGATTGTTCTCTGAAGGCTTTTATTTCTCCCCATGTGGCCTTTGGTTTTTTGGGGCTCACTGTAGCCATTAATACCGCTCTTAACTGCACCACTGATTCACACACACACAAGCATACAAAAACACATATGCGTGCACACTTTTATGCAATCCTACTGTGTGCACACACTAAACACAGGCACTCATTAGTTTTATGAAATAACCTTTGTATTCCAAGTATCACTGCATCATTCTCTCTTTCTGCACATTTAAACAGACAGACAGCTGCAGACGCACTATGGATATGAAGCTTGAAGGTTCAACCACCAAACACAAAAGCATCTCACCAAAACTCAACAGTTTTTGCATAACACACAGAAACACAAAAGACTGGTGAGGTTGATGTGTTTACATACGGATGTTACAGCTACATATTCTGCCGGGCAGATCAAAGCGTGCAGCAAATAATCTGAGCTTGATTGTAATTCTGTGTTAATTTCCATAATCACTACTATAATAACATGCTGCTAATTCTGTATACTTTGGCCTTTATGCTGCAATTAAGGGTAACAATGGCGATTACCATAATCACGTTTGTCTGGCCTCAATATTTCACATTTATGCATTTGGTGCAGTATTCACTGCACTATGAAATGCTTTCCAAGCTGCCTGTAATGTGAATGATTTAGTAGTTTATATCAATGACATGTCAGCCAGGTCGTAGTATGTCCAACTGTGCCGGTGTGACCTGGGTACAGCTAAATACCAAAAGTGTTTCTCTTTTTATGTTTAGTTTTGTATTTTAGCACACCAAAGACATCAGACAGAGATAAATATAGAGGAGGCAATATGGAAGCCCAATAGGGAAATACTGAACGCGAGCTGATAAATGTTTATTCCAGCCCAGTATCTCTAGGTATTATGTTCATACTGGACAATTCCACACTTTATAATTTATGTCCAGAGCCAACGTTCAGTGCAATCAATACAGCAGTGTGCTGTATATATAGAGAGGCAGAAAGTAAGGGTATAGAAGTCGGGTAGACTAGTGTAAAAAATACGACATAGAAAAGAAAATGTATAAAAGGAAATAAAAACAAGATAAAAAATATAAATATTGTTAAAAAGTCAAATATACATACCGTATATCAAATATCCAATTTGCAGTGCAGCGCAAAGGATTCACCGAAGGTTGTGCTAGACGTGTATGCACACAAGCACACCCACACTTTCCTTCATATTTAAATTGAAATAAATACTATTAAGCCTCATTACAACAGCCCAGAAGATAAATGTTGATGGAGGTGGCTTAGCCAAACCTCACCGCAAAGTGTTTATGATCGTTTAAGACACAAATCCACTTAAAACATAATGGAAAAAAAGGATAATTAAATGACATACGTACATTTGTGCAGTATTTCGTTTATCCACTAATGAATAAGCGAGGCAAATGAACTCCTATCCAACTACTAATTGCAGCTTTATACCCAGAACATAAAGCAGCCTCGCCCTGCAGCATAGCCACATTAAAGTTTGATAGATCTTTGTCTAATAAGGATGGACTATTTTTGACCTGTGAGCGTGTTCTGGGCCTCTTGTTTAGACTCAGTTGAGTACCGCAAATAAACACTTGTTAGCACACTTATTTTTAATTAACTGGCTCAAAACAGTAATTAGCATATGATTTGTATTAATATGGAAGTGGGCCACCAGCATCACTCATTAAGTAAATGGAATGCTGACTTGTTTGCTGTTCTCGGTCTGATTTGATTTGACACGATGCACCGAGAAGAAAAAGAGGGAGCGAGAGAGAAGGTTAAATATGCAAAGTAACAACTACAACTGCCGAATAGATAAAAACAAGTATTCTCCTGGAGTAAAAGGCATACTTATGTGTTTGATGTTTGCAGTCTCCGGAAACTTGAAAGTAAGACTGCGCACTTACATAACTGTAACTCTTGTTGTTAGTCTGTTGCTGACATTGTTTTGTATATTGACAATATCTAAATCAAATGTTATGCCAAATAACAGATGGAAAGTTGAAATTAGGTTTAGAAGACAATGTTCAGAAGTAAAAGACACATGGAGAACTTCAAGCAATCAAGGTTGTCAGCTATACAGTATTTGAAACTATGACTTCAGCAGTAAAAAGTTTGCTTTTGCTGTTCTGCTAGGTGCCTCAGTTCTTTTTCTCTTTTTTCAGAATTTAGTTAAATTAGGTTTTGGTCAAAAAAAAAAAGTTAATAGATTCCTGTAATTCAAGAATACCCCCCATATCTTTCTTATACCTGAGGCAATTATAGGACACACTGCTAAATCAGCTGAATTCTTGAGGCCTGGAAGAATATTATCAGGCCAACTTCTGCTCCCAATCCTAAAGCTGTAAACTATTAAAAGAAGAAGTTATATTGTCTCAGACCAATGATAAAGGGCAGCCTGTAAAGGCTGGAGAGTTAAATAAAATAGTCTGAAGATGGGATGATTTGAAAATAGGATTAAAAAATATAAGGAATAAAAGTATTATTCAAAAAGTAAATTAGTTAATTCATTTCAATTTTATTTTATTTTTGTTTTAGTTAATCGTCATCAGTGGTGAAACTATTTCTCTGAAAATAAGAAGCTTATTTAAATATTGTTATATTGTTTTCTATGAGAATAATAGACCAGATGGAGTATGGCGGAGGAAGACAACTACTGTCACATGAGGCCTGTGGATTAGGGAAGCTTTAAGGGCCCAGACACACCAGGATTTATTCATTCCAATGGAATCGCTGCGATCAGAGGATCCGCTCGACGAGGCGAAATTAATCTGTGCAAATGTTCCGAGTCAAACTTTGGTGAACTTTGACATGCAAATTTCCACCATTGACCGATGGCAAGCTGCCTTAGCCTTAACAGTGCTGACCTTTGAGGGGACGGAAGGCCAGAGAGTCCAAAACAAAGGAAGCTATTAGCCGATTAGCTGCGTTGCACCATTAACATTTATTTAACCTCCTCTGTCAGAGTATTAACTGCTCCACAAAAGAGCAGTTAATATAGTAGAGGTTTGCAGATAGTTAGGAGACAGGAGTCGCTGATACAAATGAATAAACTGTGTGAACTTATTGTAACAAGTTTGCTAACTGACCAAGTAAGCTTGTTAGCTCGGAGAGCTTTATTTTCCCTGTTCAATAACTTTTTATTGAATGTAATGGTGCCAGGGGGAAATAAACAGAATAGTAGAGATAAAATAGACAGATGCTCTGGGAGCTATTGTGACTGGTGGGGCCAGTTAGCTTGCCAGCTACAGCTGTTCACCAACTACTTCTTCGAGTAGTCACTACATCACCATGCCCCACCTATTTCATGTGGACGAGCATATGTCACTTTGTGGTGTGTCGGCCGAGAAGAAGAGCTGGTCAGAGAGACAGGGAGAGACCTAACTTGGGTATCCACAACTGAACATTATGACGAATTAGCTTCATTGGTGCCATCAGTTCTTTGTCTATATGCAACGCATACATAATGTTGAATTTTATTGGCCTTTTTCACAGCAGACATTTTGACTTGTCGTAGTAGGAAAAGTACAGGTGTTACTAGTAACATTAACGATGGCTTAGTTCTGTTCAAGGGAACCCTGAAACTGGAGCAGCTAAGTGGGATTCAGCCGTTGTTCATTTTATCATGTACAACAGTGACATGTCACAATGTCTTCTCTAAAAAAGCCTGTTGTGCAACTCTCCAATGGTACTATTGTGAAACACCTACACATGATAATGAGGTTCTCAGGCTTTTCTCATGGTTTCAGCCTGTGAAAACGTTTGTGTTCGCACAGGAGGCTGGAATTTAATGCATGGGTTTATGTTTATGTATTTTTGGTCCAGAGTTCTGCTGCTTTGCTGCTTTTTCCTCTGTGTTTAGCTCACACATATAGTACAAACATCCAGTGGTCTCTCTGTGTGGTGCTTAACCCTTGGTTCATTGTTAGATATAGCAAGTGCAGTATGCTAACGTGCAGGGGTTACTCTCGACTGGAAAGTTTGGATTTCACAGTATTCATCTGCACTACATTTCATGTTGTCTTTTGCCCCATTATATTTTTCAATGTAGATATGCAGATGACTGTGTGTTTAGGTTGGCTTACAGCAGATGCTATGGGTTTGCTTCACCCATGAGAGCCCAGGAAAGGGTCTCATTTAGAATTTGTAAAAGAAATGAAAGAGGGCCTTTGTGTCATATAGTGAGATTCTGTTGCTTTTTGTATTCTCTGTAAGGCAATAGATGAAAAAAATGTATTAAAGTATATTGAATTTGTCTGGTAATATGTAAAAATGAATCACATCTGGAGTGACAGGACTCATTTAAACAGAATGGGCCTGATTTAAGGCTTTTAAAATCGACATGACGCATTCTGCCCCAAACACATACAGTGTATTTATTGAGTAGTCCCAGTTTGTGTGTCATTTTGTGCGAGTGTCTGCAAGATGCGCGTCTTTCCTCATTGCATATGCATTTAAAGGAAGACTGGCAAATAACAGGAGACTAACAGAGGTTGACTATGTATTCCACTGGATTTACTGACGTCACGCTATTTGCAGCTGTCAGTTTTGTGGGGAAAATTCTTCGCCTCTGAAAAGGAAACACGGCTCAGATGTTAGCTCAAGTCAAGCTGCTGCTGAACGGATGTCTTTAACTGTGGTTTACCTCCCATTACATGACCATAGCAGCAAACAGGAATTCACTGGAATCCCTCTAGTCCGGTCATTTTGTGTGCAGTGTGTGTGTGTGTGTGTGTGTGTGTGTTCGAGTGTGTATTCATGCCAGTGCGTCTTTGCCCCTCCCTGTTTGACGTGCATAAGCTTTAGTGTTTCTGCAGGACTTTTTTTGTGCTGTGTATGAATATCTGTGTGTGTGCTTGTGTTGTGCTTGTGCGTGTGTAACTGTTTTTGATTGACAGCTCTGCGCTAGTGGGGTTAGTCCACTGCTGAGAGGAGACCACTGGAGAGGAGCAGAAATCAGCATGAAAGCAATACATTACACACACACACACACCCACACACCTTTCTTCAGTTCTATACAGTACTCTCAGCTACACGTATACATACATGGGTGAAGTGTAAAAGTGTAAGCACAAGCCCTAGTTCAAGCTCTATAAATTGTCAGCATTCATCAGATAACCTTGATAACGTGCTTACCACGCACACGCACACACACACGCACACACACGCAGTCACATTTACACTCACTCAGATATGTAAAGCCCAATAAAAGCCACCACTGAAGTTTCTCTCTAATGCTCGACAACTCAAGACTCAAAAACTCTGCTCTTATTTTGTTTTCCTCTTTGTCTTGACAGTTAATTTTTACAAACAAATGCTGTCTCCCACTCACTCACAGTCACACACACACACACACACACACACACACACACACACACACACACACACACACACACACACACACACTCTCTCTTTCAACCCTGAGGTCAAGTGTATAATTATGATGTTTCTATGAAATACTCACATTCAAGTAGCTTCTACTCAACATTGAAAAGCACTTGACCAGCCCATTTTCATTAGCTGATATATGCGCGTGTAGTTAAAGCGCTTATCAAGGCCATACAATTTATACTCTTCACAGCTTCAATGCAAGTGTTTTTCTTGACCCTTGTATTCTTTACCATGTGCTGCTTGTCAGTCAGACTGATTATGTGAATGAATTAAATGACCTGAATTTAAAAAGTCAAATTTTGAAAAATGTCAAATGTTCAATTCTACCTTTTTTCCTGATGCCACCAACTACTGATGTTAAGGATACATTTTTATTAACTCCCATAAAGAAGAGCATTTTGGAGAAATCTTTTCTAATCCTATCCTAGGGTTAAGGCTAGAGGTTGATTTTAAACCCCTCAGAGGCAAATGTGTGATGTATGTGTATAAATAAAGTTAACTTCACATGGTGGGAAATATACATGGATTACATAGATAGAAAATAAACAACGTATTTCCCAAAATGTCAAACTATTCTTCTAAGATCTAAGATCCAACATGTCATAGTTTGTCACTTGCTCTTTTACTTTTAGTGTTTTTAAAAGAAGATATTTTTAATTTCCATAGAAAACTCTTATTGTGTGAACTCAGTTTTGGAGGTGCATTTTCTCTTTAAAATTTTTATATTAAGAACAAAGCCTGTGATTTGCATCTATTATATCTTTTTATTATGTATGGTAATGAATACCCACACAGGTTCGCACCCTGTGTCTGTCCTTCATTTATTGTATAAAGACACAACAACAATACAACATGAGTGACAGCTCTGTGTCCAGACAGTTATCTTCAAGTGATACTGTTCTCATGCTTAGTTGTTGCTATGGAGATTCTAAATAATCAGGGATATTTAGTTTGATGCCGTGGTTGTTTATGTATGCGTGTCATCATGTAGAAGCCTATACTGTATGTGTACCCACATGCCTGCGATCTTCAGTATTTTCATTGCTGTTAATGTGTTTGTAAACATGTGCATGTGAGAATGTGAGCAGTGTGTGCGGAAACATACTGCAATACGAGCAAATTTGTGTATTTGTGTCAGTGCGCGTGTGTTTGTGTGTGTAATGTGCATGTGAGCGTCTGTACTCCCTAGATAAGAAAATGGTGCTGAATAAAAAGCCCTTTAGAATCGGCCCTGTGGGAAAAGTGGACACAGTTATCAAGAAGCCAGAGACCCTGACAAGACGTCAAGACTGTAGAAATAATATAACATGAGGATGAATAAAAGGAAACCTTAATAACATTATCTGTGTTGCTTTCATTAATTCTCTCTCTTGCTCTCTTTCTCTTCCACATACTCCCACATACTTATGACTTGGCCTTCATACAATACCTATCTTTGTCACTCGAAATCTATTTTTCTGTCGCATTTACATGAAACCAGAAGCTGGGAAAATGCTTAAACTGTACGGTTTTTAGTTAGATTATTTTGTGCCCCAACAAACATTAAATGTATTAAGTAAAAAACAACAACAGGATTAAACATTTAACAGCAGGACATGTGTGCTGAGGTTTTGACTGTGTTCTTACAATAGTTAATTCTTTCAAACCAGCTATTTGAATTTTGACTTCCAATTTTACAATTCTTAATCAAATCCTACTTCTGTGTGTGTGTGTTAGTGTGTGTGTGTGTGTGTGTGTGTGTGTGTGTGTGTGTTATAAGCAATAAGACATGATGCAGTGTTCTGACTTAAAGCTGAGAGGTGTTTTCTCAGTAGAAAATAACAGACTTTTTGCCCCAGATCTGGCAATTATTTCTCTACATCAAGACACCTCAGAGTGTATTATTGCACATACAGCTTGGCCACTGAAAAGAAAAATAAGAAAAGAAAAGCTATGTTCAAGTTGACGTCCATATTTCAATCTTGTTAATCAGTTTGTTTAGGTCTGTTAGCTTTGGGATATTTTTATATTATATTCCCCTGTCTTCTATCAGCAGTCATGGTCTTCTTTTGCCACCATTAATGTGTATATCCCCACTGTAAACTTCTTTTTGAACCAAAATCCACGACTTTCTCCATTACCGAACAACCCAATGCCCGTCTCCTCCGCCTGGAGCCCCTTAATATGGCTCTACAGTATCTTACGTTGCAGTCCCCAGCCATGCATTCAACCAGCCTGCTTTCTTAATTCCCTCTAGCAGCAGCTTCTCAAGGCCATGCCAAACCGGCACAACATATGAGGCAAATGAGGAAAACGCAGTTTGCCAAAAGCCTTGTGCAAATTCTTTTATGGCTTCCACTAAAAAGAAAAAAGGTGACTGTGAGGCTGAAAATTCATCAGCTGCTTCATGACACAGATTTAAACTGTAAGGTTATGCCCTGAAAATACTACTATGTTTTAATTTGACTGACATATGAGAGAAGAAGCTGATATGTGAACAGATGTTTAGGCGTAGGTTCCTTCTGTCTCTCCGGGCCTGCCTGTCACCACCATCACAGCCAGTGAGTTTTTGTACCATTGCTGCACTCCAATAAGTAGATAATTTATTCACACGTTGGGAAGTGTCAATGAAACCCTTGCCCTCCATGGCCCTTTCAAATCAAAAATCAACTTTTTGTGTCAAGCAGTGCAGTAGAGGTCATAAATTCCACAACTAATAGAAGCCGTCTTGGCCATGAACCTGTGAGTTTTCTTATGTAAAGTAACTGCTTTTGTTAAGGACCTACAAAACTTTTCTTGATGAAATATTCAACTTCAGTCATTTTAGTATGGTACTGAGGACTAATAGCTCAATAATGCGTGGATGATGGCCTCAAAGGCAGATTCAGAGTTGAAAGAGAAATCCTTGTAAATAAACCTTTTGAGCCTAAAGCCAACACAATAAGTGGTGAGAGCTGTGCTGGCTGCTTGGCTCAACACTTCTTCCTCTATCGCCATAGAAAAACAAAGCCTCATCCAGCACATAGCAGTTCTATCACTAATCAACAAAAATGATGGCAAAAGTCATTAAACAGTCATGATGCACTGCTATGATTCCTGACAAGGCCTTGGCTCCTGGAGGTGAGATCTGTGCAGGTCAGGCAGGTCAGCAGCAGTGTGTGCAATAACCCAGGCTGAAGTTGTTTCTGCACAGCAGCTGGAAGCAAGGTGCCTGACTGAGCCGTCTGATTCACTTTGCGGAAGCAGCTGCTAGTTTTCAGCTCAGCAGTGTCTCGGTTGCAGGAGACAACTTTCCAGTGATGGATCAAATGTAGCTTATGAGAGCCATCGGTTCCTTTGAGCATCTTAGCTCTCCACAAACACAAGCAAGCTATTAAATTAATTAAATCTGCATTCTTAAATCACGCATTAACGTCCCCCTGGGGTATCTAGAGTAATCTTAAATAAAAGACTCCAAATCTGCTATGGTTATTATTAGCCTAATGTCTATTTACATTAGTGCTACTGCTCTAATGATGAATTGGCAGTGTTCATAGTACATACTATATTTTGCTGATAAAACTTTAAACTTTTACTGAAGTAAAATTTTGAATACAGGACTTTTATTTAAAAGTTTAGGACATTATTATAATAGTTTTACTTGGGTATTACTATAAGTAAAGGACCCAAGTACTCCCACACCACTGCACAACAGAAGTGAGTCGCGTATGCATGTATTCACTCTATCATTTAATATTGGTTATTCCCAGTGTTCACTCATGGAAACAAAAGTATATGTAAGTGTTGCTAAGATTAGACAACTAAAACTGGTGTTCATGGTTAAATAATACAATGTAATCGCTGAGTATGAGATGACACACAACCCTTAGGCTGTTGGTGTTGAATCCTCCACACTTTTTTTTCTTTTTTTTTTTTGCTGTGCCATACTGTATCAGTGTCACACTACTCCCACCACTGGCACAGAACGTTTGCTATGAATCAATAATGCAGAATAGTTGCATATAAATGTCTTCAGAGGGAGATAGGGTTGTGAAAAAGAGGTGATGAGAAGTGTTTTAAGAACTGAAGTAGTTAAAGGCATGTGGGTGTATGTCCCGGAGGGCTGTTTAATGATCACCACAAATTTGCTGAGCCTTCTTCTCTGTCTGTTATTTTGTGTTTATACTTCCTGCCAAATGTGCGATCTATACCATCTCACCTCTATACTCGGTCCCCTGGCTGCCATATCAAACGGCAACGTTGAGTCGTTTCCATGATTCATTCAGTTTCTTAATTTTCTTTTTTTACACATGCGCATACACATGCACACACACAGTTATGGCCTAATTTATTATAAGACAAAAGGCCTCTCCCTGGTGGTGCTGCTGGTACAATGGTCTTTCAACCAACCATTTAAAAGGCTTAATCTCTTATCATGAGGCCGCAAATTAATATTCCAAAGGTTTTATGCCTATACAGGCCTGCATGTGTGTAGCTGCGTGTGTTTATCTTTTTCATTTAGTCAGATCCAGTATGTCGTGTGTGTGTGCTGATGAGTGTTGGCATGTGTGCACAGACAGTGTGTGTAATAATGATGAAGTGCTTTTGGCAGCGTTGTGGCTCATAAAACAATGGCCATCAAAGGTCCTCCTATGTCATCTGTTGCCACTCTCCACTATAGCTACTCATTTCAGCTAATTCAGTCCCATTATTAAAATGAAATAATGCTATTGTGTTTATTACTCTATTAGCTTTCTTGTCTGTTTCCAAATGATCACTTTTCATTGTTTTTCTCATTCATTTTGTCTCATAAACTGACAAAATGAAATGTATTATTATTGTGATTTTGCATGTATGTATCAGATGCCTTCACACACCTGCACATACGAACACGTTCACATTATTCGCAACCCATTATTGAATGAATGCAGTGAATACTATACCATCTGCTGGCTCTGCTGCTGAATGCCGAGCGGTATTCTGGCATGCTTCTATTTTTTTTCCTCTCTGTTTATCTTGATTTGTGTCTCTGTTTTCTCACCTTCCCTCTTGCTAACCTCCTGTCTGTTGCTCGCTCTCTTTCTTTGGATTCCAGTAGCAATGTTGGCGGAAAAGCTGATTTGGTTGGCTGACAGACTGGGTGAGGGAATGCCTGGCATGCCAAATATTTGGGTGACTTTTCTGACTGGCTGACTGGGGTATTTGGCTGGGTGGTTGACTTGGAGCTTGGCTGACCACCAAATGACGTAGGCTGCTTTGTGGCTGACAGACTGTACGGGTGGGTGATAGAGCGACTGTCTGTGTGACTGCCTAGCTGGCTCGTCGTCTAGTTGACTGAATAAATGAATATTTGGCTGGCTAACTGGATGGCTGAGTGTTTATTTGCTGACTTGAATGCTTGTCTGTCTGGTAGGGTGACTGGTTGGCTGTTTTTCCATGTAACTTGGTAACTGAGTGAATGTGCTAACATGTTAATAGGTAATTGATAGCAGGCTATGTGGTCTAGTTTTTTAAAGGAATACTTGGACATTTTGGGAAATGCTCTTATTCGCTTTCTTGAGTTATATGAGAAAATTGATACTACTCTCAGGTCTGTTAAATATAAGGCTACAGCCAGCAGATGGCTAGCTTGGTTTAGTATACATATACAGACTTAGCATGTTGCCAGTCTTTATGCTAAGCTAACTGGCTCCTTGCTGTAGCCTTATATTTAAAGAACAGATATGAGCGTAATATTGATCTGCTCTTCTAACTCTCTACAAGAAAGCGAATAAGCGCAATTCCAAAAATGAGTGAAAACTTTGATTGTATATTCTTCACAGAAAATGAGCCATGGCCAATGAGTTTCAGGTTGAAAACATATATTATTATTTTTTCTTTTAGTGAAAATTGAAAAAGTTCAACCATGCATGCAGCCTGTTACAGTCGCTCCTGTTTTCTTATTTTTTCATACTTTTCTCCTTTATCCTTTATCATAACTCCGTATTTTTTAACTACGGACTTTTGAAGTTGTTCCCTCAACAAAGATGCTGGTAGTTTTTTTTGTATAATTTCCCCCCGGGGATCAATAAAGTATTTCTGATTCTGATTCTGATTGAAAATGGGACATCACACAAGGGTTAATTCCATATGTAACTTCTGTCATTAGAATAGCTTGAATATGTGATGATGTTTTGGCATGTATTTATAGTGATGTAGCACTGTGTAATATTCTCATTTTTTCAAAAAGGGTTTGCACTCTTTGTAGAACTCCTCAACATCCAAAAAGGAAAAATGATTTTCATTGATCTCCAGCAATTTGGCTGTCAAGCCACTCACTGATGTGACTGGATGTCACAAGCATTTGTCTTTGGTTTTACAAGCTATACACTGATCCATCAAGTGAAACTATGCAGAGATCTATTAATGGATCACCCTGACACTAATGTGAATGTATTCCTAATTATCCAATAATAGCTATAAGGTGCTGAGATACCAACCCATCCACTATTTTTCAAGAAAATGTGTGGTTCAATCTTGTTTTTTTTGTTTTTTTTTACAAGTCAGTCAGTGTCTTTTTTTAAGACAGCCTAACTGGAAAATCTTTGGTTGTTCTGCAAATTGGCTTTCTCTGCCCGCTGTATGCATTTGATTCAGCAGGCATCGGATCAATAACAGGCTTTTGTTGTGAGCATTCATCTCTCTGCATTTCTGTTAGTGACGAAATTCTGAGTCAAGAGGCAAATAATACTACTTAGGATTGTTTCCCTAGTCTGCGGTTGATTGGGCCACTTACGACTGTGTGTGTGGCTGATTCCAATTGGTGTGCTCTTGAGTGAGTTGTTTGCAACATGAGTTGTTTATCTCTGCTTTGACTGGATCGTTCGGGTTAAATAAATGGGCTGCTCTTTCTTAGTTTTTTCCTTCTCTCTTTGTCTTAAGTCCCTTTTCGGTATACATTTTTCACATAAACAGAATCAACTGTTGCCCCGAATCAATTGTGTTTCCTGAAAGTGAAAGCATCACACGTCAGTGTCCTGACATCATTTTGTGCACACAGTGACAAGAATCTCCAGTAACGTCTGGAACTTTAGTGGTAATGTGATCTTGAACGATTAAATTGATGTAAATGATTTACAGTTGTTGAAGTAAAGTGCTATTGTGGCTCCTGTCAAATTAACGAGGAATACTGGCAGACAAAAAACTTCAACTCTGGTGAGCTGTGGTAATTTTGCTAATATCTTAGCACCTAAGCACTCAAACTCTCAACTTCATCTACTCTTAAACTTGGCCATGAAGATCTGGATTAACTCAATAATATTAAGAAATCTGTACCCAAAATCTGCCAAATGAGTCAGATTGAACTGAGGGGCTTTATTAGTCCGTGTTTACAGGATGTTTTGCAGAAGGTATTGCAGTGAGAATATTTATCAGTGTCCTGCAGCCTTGACACTATTTCCATTTCTTACTGTTTTCTTGGTGCCAAAATGTGTTTATGCCCCAAGGCCTTCTCAGCATCAGGTCCCGTGGCCTCTTAGTCTTTGATGTATCTATATTTTTCTTGAAAGTCATGGGTGTTGATGTGTTGGCTGCTGTTTTTTCTTCATTTTCAAGTAGAAAATATGGCACTTGTAAAGTTAGCTCAGTTTAGAAATAATAAACATGTGGTTAAGGTTATGGAACAATTGTGGTCATTCTTTAAAAAAAACAACATTGGCTGTCAGTTGGAAGCATAAAAAATGACCAGCGAACTCTAATGTTTTGTTGACTCATCTATCCACCCCGACCTCCTCCCTGATGTCACAAGTCAGCTTTTTTGTCTGAGATGGCTATACACTATACATGACATGACCTGGAGACTGTTCCTTTACATGGGGGTCATTGGTTTGACCACTCCTGACCTTAATATAGGGATTAATATAGGAGCAAATGTACAGTCACATTCCTACAAAATCACACTTCCCAGTTACCCCCTGTTAAACATAAAAGAGCTGGGAACAATGGGAAGAGAAAGTGATGGATGGTGGACGTTATCATTGGATGCATATAGAATGCCAAACAAAAAGAGGAGAGATGGGGGAGCTATGGAATACTTAAAGCATAAGCCTTGCCCCTTTTAACCTTGCCTCTAGGTACACAGATGGCCCTAAGGGCATCAATCTTTTCTAATTTACAAAATCTGTCTGCTTTATTGAATTTTTCTTTTTATTCTTTCCTGTTTTTTCCTTCACTAATTCTCAATTTTGTTTACTGTCTTTTCCTTTTATAATCACTCTTGAATGCTCATCACTCTCACTTCATATTTCTGTTCTGTCTTTCCTCCCTTCCTTCTTTTCTTTCCACATTCCCATTCCTTCACCGTGCAGTTGGCATTAATTTCCCATCGGAAAATCACAATGCACTCACCCCGACAGTGGCCGAATCGGTGGTGTGAGCCAGTGAGATATCAAGCAAAATACAACTCTCATTACAGCGTAACAAAGCCAGGTGAGAGGAAGTGTATTACAGAGCACGCTGACAATAGGAGATACATGTTTGGTGCGTCACTAAGCTCTCACAGCAACAGGCAGACAAGCATATCGAAATCTTATTAAGAGCGAGACACGAATTTCTCAAACTAATCCGTCCTCACTCCTGGTGTTCTGTTTCCATGAAACCAAATTTTAAAGTATTTAGCTGTTGATAACACTCCCTCCCCCCTCCTGTGGCTTCCATTGGCAGGTCGCTTTGCTAAAAGATTAAATTGTTATGGTTTCTTTCTGTGCATTTTCTCTTTGTCTGTCTCCATTTTTCTTTCTCTAGTTTGCTTTTCTCTCCCTTTTGCATATCTGTCTCTTATTGTTGACTATTCTTATTCTGTCTTGGTGTATCAATTTAGCTGTTTCCTGTTTTTTTGTATGTACGTTACATGTTTATATTTGTTTCTCCCTGTACACCCTACATATGTATTAGCTTGCGACCTCTTTCTATCCTCATTTCTTTCCTTCTTTGTAATAAAATCGCCTTAAATGCCCATGAATCTAATACATCACATCCTTCGCCTTCCACTTTTCTCTGAGCAACTTAGTGCAGATGTCTTGGCAGTGCATCAATTAAACTTGTCAGACCGCTGAGCTTGGCTTTTTTCTTCAAAAATTGTCAACCACTCAGTGATCTTGCTGTGATCATTCACACACACACATAGTCACGTACACACACACCAACCCGGTCTCAATCTATGTACAAATAACATGACTTTACACTTGCAGCTCATACGCCAAACTCCAATTTTGCATGAAGGTGATATGCAAAATTGGGAGTTTTGCGTATGCACTGCTCGCAATTTGAAAGTGTAAAGTTGTGTTATTTGTATGCAGGTTGAAGAGACGCGGCTGCTCACACACACTGTGCAGGCAGACACATACACACACAGACACACAAGTCCTGTCCCCTTGGCTTTCTTCTGGTCGAGACTGTCTGAGTGCTGTGTAATGTACCCAGGCACATTGGCACGTAGCCCTGGCAATCAAGCCGACCACGATTCACCAACACGACATTTGACACATTCACACACACACACACACACACACACACACACTGACCACTACGTACCAGCAGATGCAGAAGCACACATGTATCATCACTCTTAAATATACTGTATGTATGCAATTCCAAATTAAAATATAGCTCAGGTCTGGTTTATGACCTGTAGTGACACTCGGGGTGCTGCAGATTATTGTGGTTATTAAACCAGAGACTTGGAGAAAATAGTCCCATGTAAACAGTCAAAATATCTCCCCGATCCAAAATGACTTAAACCTACAAAGACAAGATACCCCACAAAAATAACTTTTTCCACCAACATACTGTTCACAGATTTTTAGCCTTGACAGGCAAAAAGAGGCCACTGAATGAAGGACAATACAACAGACAAAAGGCAGTACCACTCTACTGTTACTATTAGACATGTTCTTGTACCAAAACAGAAACAGACATCCATTAAGAATAGTTAACTTATTTATGATGCAATCTGTGGGGAAAAGGAAAGAAAAAGATTAACTAGAATAAGATGGCGAATAAAGAAAGACACTGGTAACTCTGTCTCTCTTTGTTCTGCGTTAAAACCTGAAGAACTGAATTAAATCATTCTCACTGCACACATTTGCTCATCGTTTTTGGTCATTTTTTTAAAATGATTACTTCTATTTTTAAATGTATTATTTCCGGACAAATCTTTATCAATTACTTTTTTCATTTTCTGTCTCTTATTTTCTGTTTATCTTTCACAATCACTATGAATCTCTCCCTCACAAACACACACACATGTGAGAAAGTCTCATGAGGGATTTTCAATGCTTTAGGCTCCTCTTTACCTTCGGCCACAGAGCTCATTAGAGGAACACTCCTGCTCACACACACACACACACACACACACACACACACATACAGCACTGTTCACGTGCAATACAAATGTATTTGAGGTAAATGCAGACCTATGCACATGCACAGAGACCCATACGGAGACATATGCAGAGGTATGCTCAGACACACTTGTCTCCTTCTCTCGACCCCCCCCCCCCCCTTCTGACAGACCCGGCTTGTGTTAAGCAGTCTACAGAGAGCTGGTGTGAAAACAGCCAGGCTAAGAGTTAAATGACTGTGGGATTTCTCCTAACGTCAGTGAGAAACCCCCACTGGTCAGCAAAAACCGGCTCACACATGTCAAACTGTCTTGTTAGCCAGCTACCTGTATGTGTGTGAGTGTGTATGTGTTGGATGTATCTGTCTGGTCATCTCGTCCGTAACTGGTGTGTGCAAGACTGCATGATGGTGTCGGGAATGGGTTGGTTGGATGATTTGTGGTGCAGGCAAAGAGAGGAGCACTCAGGCATATTTTACAGGGACCAACTCAGGTGATAGAAGATAAATAAAAAGACCATAGCCAACAGGGCTAAACCTCAAACTGAATTACTGGAGTGCAGATACATGTATTTTAAAGTGGTTAACTTAAGTAGAGGAATAGCCATCATTTATGAACCACCCATAGTCTCAATCCTCTTGTGAACCTGTAGTTCATGCCTGGCACGGCCCCAAATTTTGTATAGCGGGTTTTGCCTTTAAAAATGACCCAAGCCGAAGCCTAGATAACGCTGTTGGAACTCTGTCTCCCAGAAATGACGTTTCTTTACAGCTAATTTGCAACAACAGATACATTTAGAAGGTTAGGGAAAGATCATGGTCTTGGTTTGATACAGGAAAAGTTTGCAGTGAGTCCAGACACATGTTTATTGAACTTTTAACATTTAACCCAATCCTTAGCCAAAGTGCTTTTATTGCCTAAACCCATCAACACACGGTAAACCCTGGACTCAGACGTTAAAGTCCTGTGCTTTGTAAGCCTACCATCCTCCCTGACTACCTCCCTGTGACTCTGGTGCAGTACTAGAACTTTGCCTCTGAGCATGATCCAGGCAGGGATTACGGAGAACACTTCAATACTATATAAATGTAATTTCTAGGAGACAGGGTTGCCCTGCTGACATCAGTAGTGTTATTTCCTCAGACATGAAGCTCTTCCAGAGCCACAGAAAACATTATAAAACAGTTTTCACAGTAATATTCGCTGTGACTAGTAAACTGATCCTGATGTATAGCATTGGTGAAATTTCATTTTCAGATCATCTTAAAACACACCCAAATAAAACAATAAATGAGGCTGCTCTACACTGAGATTGTCACATGGAGGCAACTACCAGGTTTGTGTGTGTGTATTTTTCTAAATGCTAAAACAGAGCATGTGCTCAGGGAAATCTTTACAAACTTTCCCCTGGTTCCCATATGAGAGGACAGAGTAAAATAGTTCACATTAAATCTAATAAGCCAAGGTGTAGCACTGTACAGTAAAGGAATATCCACTCTCCTGCAGTGTATAAATAATAAATAAGCACAGTATGGCCAACCACAGCTGAATGAAATAATTCATATGAAGGAGAGGATATGGGCTAACATTTAACTCCACAGACAAAATCTATACAGTACATATTTAAATGCCCATATGTGTGAACCTATGTCTGCTGATTACCATTTCTCACCCTTTGTGCAAACCAGAAACAAGCTTCCAGAGATGCTTGATTAGACAGATGGACTCAAATCCATCACTCAGCAGATGGCATAAAACGGTTTATAGTTGCAGCCACTCAAATAGCCCACAGACACAAAAAGGCCATCTGTGTACATGTGAGGTTTCCAACATCAACCCATCTTTTAATTTGTCATTTACTATCACAGAACCCAATATAGCGATCCCCAATGGTGTTTTCAGCAACCACCATCGCAGAAACTATAGGTTCATGACTGCAGGAAAAGGGGTGACTGTGATTGGGTTAAAGGATAATTCCGGTTTATTACAACTTGGGTGTTATGTTTGTAGTTTTGGCCATGACTTCTATCGGTCATGATAACAGTGTAATAACCAAAGTAATTGCTGGGATCTGGGGACACGCCAACATCGCTACAATGAAGCTCAATGGGGCAGGAAACACGAGGGACTCTGTAAACTGTGATGGTGTTTACAATTGACAGTTTAGGTCAAGGTCACGATTTTCTTACTTGCTTGTTCTGGAGCTTTTGATCGTATCAGACAGTCCTCATCAACAGAAGATGTGTGCTCAGTTTTCATGGAACCTAAATATATATTCCTTCTCACCAATACTACCATGTATCTACACCTAGCTTGCAGCCTTTGTACACTGACCACAGAATTCAGTATTGGTTGCACAGGTTGATCCTTCCAGCATTGCCGGCAATCATATTCTTAAGTAATAGCTGATCCTGCAGTTCAGAGGCCAAGTTGCACTATTATACATAGTATAGAAAGGCTTATAGGAAAACCTCATTCTGCTGGCAGCAGCCCACTCAGCAGTTCACAAACTAAACTGCTCCAACAAACATGAGCTTCATTATATTGAGTGGACGCATGAGACAGTGATTTGAATTGCTTTTGAAATACAGGGCCATGCTAACCTGTTTTGTTTTGGTCAGCTGTGTGTTTGCATATAGAGAATATTCAGTCTGAAGCTGAGTCTCAAAGTTTCCTTTGATGTCTTTCCCATGTGAGTAGATGACTGGCAGTTCAGAGAAGCCCGACTCAGCGTCGGACAGGAGAGACGGGGAAAGAGCAATATAGCATCAGGCCCACCATATGGCTATCTGATCTTTCAGCTTGGACCAATCTGCCGAACCTGTGGGAGCTTGGCTGTGTTCACTGCCCGCTCCATTTCAAATACCTCAGATATTAGAGAGTCAGTGGGCAAAGGCATACCATATATCTGCGATATTCTATGGCAAGACTTTTCACAGATGCCACCACTATCTTGTATTCACTCTGTGGTGTCAAATTACACATAAATATCACAAAGAGAACTTAAAGGAACAGTTTGTCATTTTGGGAAACACGTTGATTTGTTTTCTTGCAGAATGCTAGGTCATTTCTCTCCATTAAATATAAATCTCCATCCAGGAGATGGTTATCTTAGCTTAGCATAAAGACTGAAAGCAAGGGGGAAAAGGCATTGACTTCCGGGCATCTCCTCTGGCTGCCTGGCAACCTCACAGTGATGTATGTCACTTTGGTTGTTGTACAGAGAAAATAAATGAGATATAATGTTTCAATTTGTGAGTTTTAGATTAGACGTTCTGGTCGGTGAATTTTTGTTTGAACAGAGCCAGGCTAGCTGTTACCCCCTTCTTCCAGTCTTTATGCTAAGCTAAGCTAACAGACAGATGTGGACAGATTTGAGAGTGGTATTGATCTTCTTCAACTCTCCGCACGAAAGCGTATAAGGATATTGTCCAAAATGTCATACTGTTCCTTCAAGACATGACACAAGCCCCAGAGCCATGGAATCAGTAAAGCATATTCCCTCTTGCAGTTGTCTTGTTTCTGTGCAGATCATGGCAGCCACAATCTGGACACAGTCAAACTTGATCATACATAACTCCCTTGCGTTTCAGCTCTGCTCTGCCTGACACTGGCACGCCAACCACCGATGATGCTTAATTGAATCCTTGCTGCAAATGGTCCCCAATCACTGCTGGTTATAAAGTGCCCAGGTGTTCATTACTGAACAATTCACACGATAACCTGTTTCATAACAGAAAAGGGAAGAAAATTAGATTGTTGAGACACGAGTGGTCTGTCATGATTTGAGTTGCAATTAATTTGAGCTCTTGAGTCGTGCTTCGGCGTGTTGTTATTAGGTCAAAGCGGATAAAAGTTTTATGCAGAGATGATGATAATGCCGAGAAGAAAGAGGATCCAAATTGGTTATATGCACTTCATACACAGCTACACACATTTTAATCCGTGAACACAGGTCTCTTACACACACCAGTGGTGGAATGTAACTAAGTACATTTACTCAAATACTGTCCTTAAGTACAAATTCAACGTACTTCACTTGAGTATTATTTTATGCAACTTCATACCTCTACTCCACTACATTTGTTTGACAGCTGTAGTTACTAGTTACTTTTCAGGTTACAATTTTGCATACAATTCCTGTCCAGTGAAAACCATGCCAAATTTGGTGATTTAGAATTTGATTGTTGCTGACAATCTGGAGGATGATGTTTTCCTTTATGGGTTGGGAAAATGCTCCTACTTCCAAACTAAATAAACTATTTTTTAAAAACCCCTATCTGAGCTCATGAAAATTTTTCTTTTTAGAGATATCAATCCCAAAAATCATTCCACTGACCAGGACCATTTTTATGCATACTGAGTACTTTTACTTTTGATACTTTTAGTTCATTTTGCTGATTATACTTTTACTTAAGTTAGGTTTTGAATGCAGGACTTTTTGGTACCTGTGGTATTTTCACAGTGTACTACTACTACTACTGCTACTTTTACTTAAGTAAAGGATCTGAATACTTCTTCCACCACTGGCGCACACATGCGCAACAAACACAAACAGACATGTTTATCGAAACAAGGGAAGGTTTCTCATTATCCTAGGTGAGGTCTACTCCCCCATGCCCATCACATCCTTTGCTTTGTGCCAGAATTTCATTACTAATTCACTGAATCATTTCTGAGGGGCAAGTAGGGAGACTGTCACTGTAATTCCTCATTAGCTGTTATCAGGAACATGAGCCGAGACAAAACACAGGCTCATTGTGATCACAGATACTGAGGCAGAGTGAGAGAGAGAAAAGGATGGAGATGTGGTTGAACAAAGCCCCGCAGAGAGCCCATCATATCTACCGAACAACACTCACACAAGCCTGAATTTTAAGCATACTAAGACATGAGTACACACATACTCATACAGTATGCACACACAACATGATGATAGTGCTGTGAGACTGAGCACTGTAGCCTACCTGTATAAGAGCAAACTGTCTCCTCTGACATGCAACACATGCCACTGACCACAAAATCATTTTGATTGTTGCTGCCTGTCATGTTTGTTGAACTAAATGTTATCGGTGAATACCTTTAAAATATAATGCAACAAATACTACCTTTTTAGAGTTTATCATCTTCACTTCGAGTCTTCGAATAGTTGGTATTTTGGTGGAAACTGGGTCTCCAGACTGCGCTGAGAATAGAACCAGTGTTCTGATGATGATGATGATGATGAAATTTAAAGCATTTTAATTAATCACTCTTCGACCAATATGGTTAAAGCAGGAACGCCAGTGAATCAGGCATTTATCTATTATGAATTGATATGAATGATTCTTACAGTATCTGTCGTCCATGTCAGAGCTCAGTGCCATTACACATGGAGACGTCACATCACAGCGGCTCATCAATCCTATCATTGCCTCCTTTCCAACTTTCTTCTTAGCAAAAGTGGCAGTTCATGTTTTATTATTATAAAATTGTATTATTCAGTTTTAGAGCAATGAGACCAGTAATGTAAATAGCTGAGTGTATTTATTAATCACCACACCCTTGTATTTCCCTTCACCCTGCCCTTTTGCACTTTGCGCTGCTACACATACATGAAACAAAATAGCAGGTGTGCTTGAAATGCACAAGACCCACAGCTTTGCACTGGTTGCTGTCAGGTTATGCAAAATGTATTCAGTAGGGAACATTCTGGACTGAAGTCATTTAACAAGCATGTTTATATAACCATTTTACTGTTCAAGAGACATTCTCTAGTACTTGTATAATATATGGGATGGATACAGAATGACATACTTCTGTGGTGGCTGCTACTGTACATTTATGAGTCAATGGCCCATTGATTCCATAGGGACAGGTAGACATGACAGGGTGAATACATCATGTTTAACCAGGCATGAGGGAAATGAACAGGGAGGGAAATCCCCCTAGGCTAACTGCAATCCACTTCTTTAGCCACTGCATCAAGGTGGGGAGGCAAAAGGTCCGTACCGTACTGCATGTGTTTACCAGTTTAAGTTAAGACTTCTCTGATGTCCTAGGTTTTATGGATCATATTGACCATTGCAGTTTTTCTTACTTATCCAGAGAAGGACAAACCCATCACTGCAATTTTTCAAAATTGTCCAATTTGCAGTTTTGTTGGATGATAACAGACAATTCTTCACATTTTGGTTTCAATCCAATACCAAAGTCAGTTGATTTTCATTTATTTCATAGTGCAATATTTGAAAACAATCTAATCAGAAAGAGATTTTTAGCTGATGTAAACAGTGCAATTTAGGAGTCCACTGACATCACAAGTGTGTACCCTACCTGGATACTTTCTGCCCTTCTGAAAACCATCCATCAGTGAAATTCTGTTGGTTCACTAGGACTTCTCCCTCTCTATTTCTCTTTTGTTGCTGCTCTGCAGGCTTTTTCTCCTGATTAACTCTGATATGTTTGCACAAATTACCACTGTAGCGGACAGCCTTCCTGCATAATATTACAGTTGCCGACCTTTTCATTAACAAGAAAATTATGCCGCGTTTCCACTGAGCCGCTGTGGGGGCCAAGAGCAGGGGGGCTGCAGTCAGGTGACGGCTAATCCTTTCCAACAATGCTGTTGTGGTCATCAGTTAGCAGTACATGGAAGAAAATGAATCTGTATTTTGTGCTAAACATAGAGAAAGAGGGATGCTTTGTTTATGTTTAGCTAGCATTAATGATGCTTCTAAGAAAATGGTATCACAGTATTGACACCTTTCTTACCTTTTCTGACCATCACTGACGTTAAACGATGAGTAGCAGAATTATCAAAGAGCAGCTCCTCACAAAAGAAGGGAAATTTAATGCTGAATACTTTACATGACTTAGCCTAGCATAAGCAAGGTTACTTCTTTCTCTTATTTATTTATTTTTTTCACCTGTGACTCACTTTTCTTTCTCTTCCCCTTCTTTCTTCCTTTCTGCCAATCCTGACACACACACACACACACACACAGTTTCACAGTTCTTACTCTTCCATGTCTCTCTCTTTAGATTGACTTAATTCTGAGTTAAAGGAATGGGAGAACACACGAGCACACAACTCTTAACAATTTAACTCTTTCTTTTTCACATATACATATGCATACAGTGACTCTGGTATTTGCACACAAACAATAAGTCTGTCTCATGTATGATCCATATGACACTTACAGATCCTTTCCAATCACACGATTTGAGAGTCAAAGTGATAAATGACCATTTGAATGAGGTTCGACGTTCAGGATTAACACAGTCTGTTCAATTTCACACCGTTGCCAAAAGAAAAACGCCTGCATCTTCTCTGAGTGCCATCCCCAACCCTAATCCAATCTTTATCACTGAAACAGGTGGGCCTTAGTTACCACTGGGGCGTCTTGAAGCAGAGATGAATATTAATGAATTGATGTCTGTAATTAATGTTGGCAAAATAAATGTGCATCAACACACCACATCTAATGGCATCATAAAGTAGGATGAACGCACCCATTGCTGAAGCTAAGATGACTGGTTTATTCAGCTCTTTTCCTTTAACTCGCACATTTCAATTTACGTTCCGATTTCCAATAGATACCACATGAAAAAAAACAAATTCTCACTTCACCTAGAATTGCATTTTTCTTTTCATCCTTTCCACTTTAACCAAGAAAGTTGCCCGACAAAAAACCTTTATAGAATATATTAACTAACAATACATTATACATTCAGGATTGCCTGAAGGTTAGTTGTAGAAAGAAAAAGGGATCTTACTGTTCTGTTGTGCCTCATTTTCTTTTCGTTTTCGTTTCTAAGAATAAAGAAGAAAAGTTCTTTCTCTTTGAACAAGGTCAAGCAAATTCCTATTGACTTGATTACTTACATGAAATGTCATATTTTTATTGCTTTTATTGTTTTTATTTGTAATCATTTATATTGAATTTGTCTTGCTTTTGTTTGGCCTTACTGTTTGGCTTTTTGTTGTTATATTGTCTTCTGAGTATCCTGCTTATGCTTTGTCTGTCAAAGCACTTTACAAACCCAGTTTTTAAAGGTGAAATATAAGTTATTATTATTATTTTTACTATTATTATTATAATTATTATTATTATACAGGACTTCAGTGTCTATTACAGTTGCAGGTATGTATAAATAACTGGTTCTCTTAACAATATGAAAGAATAGGTGACAAAAACCTAGATTTAGAAGCCATTCGATTGTCATAAAGTTGGAGATCTCTTAGAGGAGTAGTTCAATTTTGAGAGCAATTAGCTTAGCTTAGCAGAGCAATTAGCTTAGCTTAGCATAAAGACTGAAATGGGGGAAAAAGCTAACTTGGCTAGGTCCAAAGTAAAAAACAAACAAACTCTAGCCTTTGTTTAATTCATACACCTACAGAATAAAAAAAAGTTGAGGTTTTACAGAGAGTTGTGTTTCCTGGCCTGGCGCAGTGACTTCCTGGAGTCTCTGCTGGTTTCCCCACAAGTACAAGGTGGTGACAAAACAAGGAATACTGTTAAGTTATTCCATTAAAAAGCTCAGCAAAATGAGTCGTCTGAAATATTTGTTTAAAAGAGCTGACCACAATCAATTACATGATATTTTGCAGACAATAATGCTAAGAATGTAAGGTTACACTATTGGTATTAGCCAATGTGCAATTTGTTTTGCTGTTGATATCGATCCAAACAACCTTTTTACAACCGTTTAAAAACATTTTGACAGCAGTGTTAAGGCCAAGCATTATCTATACAGAGGCACCCACCCTCACATTAATGTACAGTTATAGGCTTTGGCAGTGAGCCATTGTTGTTCATCAGAGTAAACAAAAACCTTATTAATCAAGTTAATCAAGTTGTCTGACAGAGTTCAATAGGTCTGCAAATGTATTGAGTGATCGAGCTTTCATCTCGCTAATAATAGTTTTGCATATTGTACAACAAATGTGATATTTGAATGCCATTGATGGAGTATTATTCCCAGAGATTTGGGCAAAATAGTTTACACAGTGACTGACAGTGTAAAACTGAAAATGTAATGGACCACAACTGCCCCAATTAATATCGCAGAGGTTCCCCTTGATGAGGATTTCTTAAGATGGCAGCAACCAATTAATCTCCCCTCTGATCGTGAAATATCTTTCTTTTTTTTTTGTCACTTCAAAGGAATAACTCTAATCTGTAACATGGGAATTTATTATTCTGAATGTCAACAACAAAAGGATTCAATGAAAGACTTTAATCCATGTCTTTCTCAGTTTGTAATTGCACAGCAAACATCAATCAATTGGATCTCAGTGTTTTGCACATTAAAACCGTGAAATGTTCCCTGAAGCGACGTCGTTCCATGTATGTTTCTTCCTGTGGATTTCTTTTGGCGTGAGATGATTCAATTCAATTCAATTTTATTTATATCGCGCCGAATCATAACAGAAGTTGTCTCAAGTCACTTATCATATAGAGCAGGTCTCCGCCATACTCTTTATGATATTATTTACAGAGACCCGACAATTCCCACCACTTGGCAACAATGGCAAGGAAAAACTCCCTTTCAACAGGCAGAAACCTTGAGCAGAACCAGGCTTTGGGTGGGCAGTCGAGAGAGAGAGAGAGAGAGAGCTCAGTGCAGTAGCACACTGCAAGTTCCACATACAGATATAAAGTAATAGTCATGGTAATGGCAGGGGTAATGATATTAATATTAATGCAAATAATAATAGTAATAATAATAAGACTGACAATAATAATTGTAGCTGGAATGTGTTGAGAAGGATCATGGGGGCAGTAGGTAGCTGCATAGAGGTCCAACCATAGATCCAGACTCTACAGGTCCAGAGGCAGGAAGACCTGCAGAAAGCAACAGAAGGAGAGAGGAGAGACGAGAAAGTGCACGAGATAGAGAAGATGTCATGATAGTAACATGCATTAATGGGGTAAGAATGTGTACAGATGGAGAGGGAGAGGAGGAGAGAGGAGCTCAGTGCATCATAGGAAGTCTCCCGGCAGTCCAGGACTTCAGCAGCATAAGTAAGGGATAGTTCAGGGCTCACCTGAGCCAGCCCTAACTATAAGCTTTATCAAAGTCTTAAGCCTACTCTTAAATGTGGGGAGGGTGTCTGCCTCCGGAACCCAAATCGGGAGCTGGTTCCTCAGGAGAGGAGCTTGATAGCTGAAGGGTCTCATTCTACTTTTGGAGACTCTAGGAACCACAAGTGACCCTGCGCCTTGGGAGTGCAGTGCTCTCGTGGGATGATAGGGTACTATAACGGCACAGTGGTTAGCACTGTCGCACAGGAGGTAGAGCAGGGTAGAGCGGGTTGGGGGCTCCCCTCGTCATGTTGAAGTGTCCTTGAGCAAGACGCTCCCGATGGAGACCAGCACCTTGCATGGCAGCGGTGTGTGAATGTGTGAGTGAATGGATGAATGAGACTTAACTGTAAAGCACTTTGGGAACCGTGAAGGTTGAAAAGCGCTATATAAGTGAGACCATTTACTAGAAAGTTGAAGAAATGCCTTAGAAGAGAGCGTTGGTGAGTTTTATGGATATGATAAACCCCAGGACAGTAAACCCCAGGAACACCCTTCAGTTTTTCAGAAAGACAGGTAAAGAAATGCTGAATGAGAGACTGCATGGCGTTACAGACGCTAGTGGAACAGAGGCTAGCCAGGACATGATGTCATGACTTCGGCTCTCTATTTACCTTTCAGTAGTTCATCTGGTGTTACCTTTTTCTCCATCCTGATTACATTTAGCTATCACCTTATTTATGTGAAAATATATAATTCTTGTGTTTTGGCTTTGTAGGGCAGTGTAGTAATCTATATAATAATTTATATATACAATTATATAATTGTGCTTCTTTGTGCCATGAAGAAATTTAATTTGCCCTACAACAAGGGTAACATTATATTAGTGGCCATCTAAACTATAGAAAGATATTAATAAATCATTAACTTTTCCTTCTATTGAGCCTTTTCTCCCATCAGTGAATCTGAATAAGTTATGCTTGCCTCCACACAAAACTGTTTTTTAGCAGACATCTTGTTGTAAATTGATCGACCCTCCTTATCTAAAATCTTGCAGGGCTATGTTTATCAGACGTTAAAGCACCAAGTCTCATCAACTTCTTGTTGGTCTCTGTAGGGTGAATTAATTCAAGGTGAGAGCTTCCTCTTTGTCCTACCTGGTTCTATTTTCCACCACCTAATGGCCCATAGGGCAATCAGAGCTTCAGGACTTGATGAAGTGGAGCCTGTTGTGAAGAACAATGGCTTACTCCATCCTCGTTCTGTCTGGCTGACATCTTGGGTCCTCAGGGAGTTTTAGCTCCCTGCCAGTTCTTCATTCTTCCGGTCACACTGTGCAACTGTTATGGAAACACGAAGAGCAGGAGAAAGAAATGATTCACTGGAGGTCATGGGTGCTGACTGGGACCAAGGGATAGAATTTCATTTGACAATTGACTTGTTAAATTAATGTCATTGACTCACTTGCACTATAACACCAGTTTCATTTGCTATAAGCAGCACTTGAATTGGGATAAAAAGGCCTGTACTCTACAGCAGCCTGTACACCATGAAATTGTAACTTTTATGAGAAAGGGTTCTCTCTGGCCTCAGTAGGTAAATTGCCAACTATGAAACTTTGGTGTTTGAATACTTAATACTAGTTGATCATTTTGAGACACATAAAAAAGTTTCTAATGAAATACATGTTTCAACACTTTCCTTTCAACCAGAGCAAAAATATCCTTACACATACGAGGCCTTTCACACCACAGGATCTGACAAAGAGCCTAGATTTCAGAGTAAACTAATGAAGTCACTGATAATATATCACAGGAAGCTATTTCAACTCTCACTCTATGATTTAACAGAGGTTCCACTCTGACCAGCCACCAAAAACAGTGTTCTGTATAGTATTTTTTTCATGTGATTTTTCATTTTATTATCATGTTTTCCATAGATGTTATTCATTTACAGGCAGCGGTACATCCCAGGGTGTTCTTCCCCCCGATGGTCTAAACACTGTTTCAGAGCTTCCTGCCAGGAATAAAACTGTGGACCTACTGAAATAGGTAGGTTTTGTTTCTGGAATAGTCCAGAAATCAGTCTTCAAACCCCCCATAACTATAGCACACCATGAATATATTTAACACTATCTCCTGTCTCTACATCAGGATGGTACTGCTGATGGCAGAGCGTTTATTGGCAGCGCATTTTGGAGGCCACAACAAAGATTTAATCTCTTATCCAGCAGCTGCCAGCTAAAGTGAACCACATATTACACATCAGAGAGCTGAGGAGCAGTTTCACTTACTTTCTGACCTTTTTTGGGAGAAAAAGGGGCACTTTAGCCTGATACTTAAACATCCACAGCATCTGTACCTATAGTCATTATTAAGGGGCATGAAACAAGTAAAGGTCTATGCAATTGGCTATAACAATGTCATATGGAAATGCTACAAAATCATGATCATTCGAGCTGAGTATTTAAGAGTTCAGTGGTGAGTAACAGATGGTGGGTTTGGAGTGACAAGGCATCAGCAGTGCAATAGAGCTTGGAATTTCCTCTGGGAATGGCTCTTGTATCTTCGCGTAACTCTACCTGTCAAATAATCACTTGTGCTCCACTTCACTCTTTTCTTTTTCTCTGTCAGATTGTCTGCATTTCATTTTATCTCAGGTTTTTACAGTATATACAGTGACGATTAGAGACATTCAACACTGATGAGGTAAATCCAGGTAAAAGCTATTATCCCTTATCTATTTATTAAATCTATACTAGTTACAAAAGGGAAGTTGTAGGTAACAAAAAGCAGATCATGGAAGGTTCAGTGTGAATGTGTTTTCTGTCATTATCTCATCTTTTTCTATCTTAATTTTTACTACTTTTTCTTGGAGTGGTGTCCTCTTTTTCTGCAATTACTTTCATTCTCTCTTTCCCACAACCTCTGGAAACTTTACACTGTCTGATTCTCTTTCTCTCCCTCTGGAATTATTGCATTGCCTCCCTTGGGGATAAACACACTAGCAATACACGTCCCTTTGGGCACACAAACAAACTGACCAGTCACACATCATGTTCACTGTATTTTACAAGAGATTTAGCAGCTCTGCTAGAGTAATCCATGCTGTGCTGTGTTCACTTACTTAATTAGTGGTATTTCATAATTTAGCTTGCTGTGGGAAATGAACATATTAATGTAGGCACATACAGGTCCTCTTTTATTATATATTATATATATTATTTTATTAATGAAATGTTGTACATTTGAATGAGTGAAATCAGTTTCATGTATAAAACACTTTGGAACCAAGCAAATCACGTTTTAATAGAGGGAGAATGTAGACTATTTTACTTTTCATACATTACTTTCATCATATTTAGAAACACTGATTCCTATAGGCCTTATTTCTGAATTTGACTTTCTTATAATTAGTATGCAATGCATAAATTAAATAAAATGACATTTGTGTTTGTTTCAGTCAGTGTGATGTTTTTATTTTTGTACCCCAGCTGGTTTAATGACAAAAAGTTGCTCCAGAAGAAAAAAATAAGATTTGTTGAGACAAATGTTGAAGAAAATGAAGTCATACAGTGATCTCCCACTGCAAGCACGTAGATAAAGTTTACTTTGCTGACCATTTCTCACAAAGTAATTTAAAGTAAGGTAAGATAAGACAAGGTGAACTTAAGGCAATTCTTCTGCATCTGTCATAAGTTACACAACTGACTCATATTTCAAAGCTGCAATACACCGTCCTGTCAGAGTCAATGTCATTCATGCTAGCGAGGACCTGTCAATTTAAATGTGCAGTACACATTGTTGGAAACCAGTCAAACGCTGATAACACTAATTCTGGTGATGAAAAAGTTAACTATTCACCCCACAATCACACAGGTCAGCTTTATTTATCTACATGTCACTTCACATGTCAAAAATCCCATTGTTAATGAGTAATGACTTACCAGTAATGAGGGTTCAATTTGTCTGTTGATGTGCTCACAGCTGTTTGGACTAATTACTGTTTGATGTAACTGTTTTTGCATGACAATTACTGCGCACATTTGTTTTAGTGCATGTTTTAATTCATGTCTATCACACATCTTCACATTCCTCTCAGGAGAGACAGAGAAAGCAAAGATACATTCCTGGGATGTATTGATTTTATTTCATGTAAATGCACATAAATACATATGAATGTGTGTGGTCATAATAAAAAATGTTGGAAAATAATTACCGTCTATGAACCTGTGTACTGCTGTCTTTGTACTGCGTACTGCTGTTTATTCATAAAGCTGTTTGATATATTTCAGATACTGAGTAGGTCAACCTTTTAAACATGGAATCATTAGTTATGCCCTAAATTACAATTACATTACAAAAATAATCTAATTAAAAGCATAATCTTACAAGAGTAATCTGATTACAAGAGTAATCTGATTATAAAAGTAATCCAATTATAAGAGTAATCAATTACAAAAGTAATCCCATTACAATGGTGATCCCATTACAATGGTAATGTGATTACAAAAGTAATCCCATTACAAGAGTTGTAAATGTAATCTGATTACAATAGTAATCCGATTACAATGGTAATCTGATTACAAAAGTAATCTGATTACAGAAGTAATCCCATTACAAGCGTTACAATAGTAATCTGATCACAATGGTAATCTGATTACATTTCAAAATTTTGAAATGAATGCAACAACAAAGTAATCTGATTAAAAGAGAAATCTGATTACAAAAGTAATCCAATTACAGAAGTTATCCCATTACAAGCGTTACAATAGTAATCTGATTACAAAGGTAATCTGATTACATTTTAAAATGAAACTTGATTATTATTATTGTGCATTGTGGGTATCAAGTATCACGGTCACAGTACATGAGTCAAGGACTCCATAGCAACGTCTAGACTGTGAATGAATGAATGAATTTGCTGTATTTTTCACTTTACAATAAAATACATTACATTACAATAAATAACATTACATTCAATTACATCACATTCAATTAAATGACATTACAATAAATCAGATTACATTTAATTGAAACCATTACATTACAAGAAGGTTAATTACAACAAATACATTGCATTACATTAAAGCCATTACATTACATTCAATTATATTACATTACATTACTTTACAATACAGGTATGATATTACATTACGTTAAAGCCATTAGATTACAATAATTGGTGTTAATGCTACAAATGTTATCCACTTACATTTTGTCTCATGTGCCCTGTGAATAAACTAGCAAGACAGCACATCTGAAAACAATTGAAAATATTTAAATTTTAGATCAAGGAGATGGTGATTGACATTCTTTGTAATATGAACATGGTTGTGGCAAAGTGATACTGCATCTATATTCATGTAAGGATTCAAAGCTGATGAGAGCAGGGTGAGAGCCAGGGAAACAAACAAATCTGCATGCTTGCTAAAGGAGTCTGCAGGAGTCAGTTCTCCTGTGTTCTTAAAGAAATGCATTGAACACACATACACACACCCAGATTATTCTCTTTGCATACAAAATAGCATCAAACTGGTTGGCAGAGCAACACAGTGTAATTTAGTGGGAGTACAAAATGGGTTTTGATTACAGGCCTGTGGAAGAATAGTTGACCCTCTTGTCCAGCATAGAGAAGATGCAGTAATCCACTCAGTTCCTCTGGACCTTTACAGAGTAATGAGAGCCCGACTGAACCAGTGGACCTTCTCTCCCCGCACTGCTACCTTCGCACAAGATGAAGCACGGCTGGCAGGAAGGTTTCAAAATGTCTGGAAGCCCCAAAAGCCCTGCAAGTCATTCAAGAATTCAGACAACCAGCAGAGGAGTACTTAACACTTGACTACAGTTTTGCTCATTACAATTTAGAGAGTGATTATGGACATAGGTCACACTATGCAGAATAGACAGCACTGCAATTATCTCCTAAATCACACAAGACATTATACATTGCACATGTGAAAGTAGCTATTTTAAGTCTAATTGTTGATATGTGTTTTAAACATGAATTTCTCATTGTCAAGCCATAACGCCAATATCTGTGAAACGCCTTAAGGGAATTTCCTCAAATTTGGCACAAACATCCACTTGGACTCAAGCACATACTGATGAGAATTTGGTGGTCAAAGGTCAAGGTCACTGTGACCTTACATTTGTCCTCATCTATCATAGATTTAACCTAATTTCACCTTTCTTTAAGTCCTTTAAACCTGTATTAATTCATGTTTTGGCCACCTGGGGGCAGTGCAAAAGGCCGTGAACACAACATTGATGTTATTGATGATATGGTGAAAGTGTTAGCAAACAGTTCCACATCCACCAGACATGATGCAACATTAGCATTTGCATTCATTTAAAATTGTGTTTCTGGCCATCTGACAAATGTTAGTTCAATATTCAGTCTAACTTTGTCTCTTTTCTGTTTGGTGCTGGGCAAGTAGCGCACAGCTGATTTATCAGCCCATGCCTGCTGACAGCAGCGACTGTTGGTGCTGGAAATAATGCTGATGAGAGCGGTGAGACTGAATCAAATCAAACACAGTTGCGGAGTCGAGTTATACATTGATATCTCGTCCATAGTTAATGTGAAAACAATGATTAGAGCAGCTTTAAATGAAGCAAATTAATCCTTTAAAGAGATTACCGTTACTGGTTACTGGAGGGAATAGAAGAAATAAGCTGGTACTCCTCCAGGAGCCAGACACCTTTCACCACCTGCTAACTAAGGAAGTAAATAAATAAACAACTGACTAAATAAATGGATAATTCCTAATGACAAGAGAACCAGTTAACCACATAATGCAAAGGCCTTCCTTCAAAGTAGTTGTTTCCCCTGGTACTCTCACTTTGATTCTTTGGTTCTCATGTGACCTCTCTCTCTCTCTCTCTCTCTCTCTCTCTCTCTCTCTCTCTCTCTCTCTGTCTCAAGCACAGATACTCAGGATCAGGATGACAGATGAGAGGAATGCCCGAGTTGTCAGAAGTTATTCTCTGCACACATCTGTCAGCTAACCGGTCTTCAAAGGCAGAGAGACAGAGAAAGATAGAACTGGGGAGACTGGGTAAAATGACAAAGATAGAGAGAGTATGAAAATGAAGGCCAGGGTGAGGGAGGGAGAGCGAAGGGAGCGAAAAACAACATGATAATGGAAGAGGTAGAACATGAAGGCGAGAAAATTGGAGACGGGAAAGAGAAGCCCAGGCTAAACAATGACAGAGGGATGGTATGGAAACAATAGTGTCTTGTGATTATTGAGTATTGTGATTATTAACAGCTGGAAAAAAGATTAAAAGCAGCTTTTGTTACTCAATTTAGTACAAAAAAATTTAAATGAAATCTGAGTTAAAAAATAAGAAGAAAAGAATACCAGAGAGACGAACAAACACACTTTCAGCCCCGTGGATAACAGAAAGCTTGGGGAGAGGTGATATGCCTTCAAAGTGCAGTGCTCAGTAGTCTTCCAATGGTGGTTTGTCAGTGTGTTGATTAAGAAGAGCTATGTTAGATCACCTGTCACGTTACTCAGTGAAGTTCATGTTCCTGCTGCTGCTTTGGGTTTGTTTTAGCTACGAAACTCAGATTGAAGCCATTTCTCATTTGTGACTGGGAACTGGACGCCGAAATTAGTTTTTATAAAACACAAAACAAGACACATATCTACAGAAGGACAGCTTGACATATTAGAAAATGCTTAAATGCATTCAGTTCACAGGAGATAGTGATACTGTATCTATGCCATTTGGTTTTCATTGTAGATATTCATGTATTGGATGCTTGCCTTCTTCTTCTTCCACACTGTGGAAAAATAAAGCAGAGAGAGAGAGAGATGATATTCCTAGAAAGTATAAAATGGTCTTCCACTAGATTAGCACAGCTCTTTTATCACCTGTCACATTACTTTAGTCTCCGTTCTTGCTGCTCCTTCTTGCTTCAGCCTAGAAATACCGATTGAAACCATTTTTCATGACGATGGAGAATTGGGCATGTAATAAAAGAGCTGCGGCGTCTCTGTGCTAATATTGGCTGGTTAACATAGAGCATATTAAAGATGTAGCCATACTGTACATTGCAGTCATCATTTTGTTGCTCTTTGTAAAGAGTGAAGCTGACTCAAACTGACATAGTAGGAAACAGGCTGTGTCAGATGAGGTCTTTAGGTAAAGTTCAGCAATCAAAACTGAGCTGAACACAGAGGCAATCAACTGACATGCAGCACATGCTAGAAGTGTAATGCACTGAAGTAAAGGATAGTTTGGAAAATAGACTTATTCACTTTCTTGCGGAGAGTGAGACGAGACGGTCAATACCACTCTTGTGTGTGTACAGTAGGCTAAATATGAAGCTACTGCTAGCAGCCAGTTAGCTTAGCTTGCCACAAAAACTGGAAACAGAGGGAAACAGCTAGCCTGGATTAATTTGGTTTTGTACACGTTAAACAAATGAGATATAACGTGTTAATTACTGAGCTTTAGAGGCGTAGCTGTGCGGATTTCGTTACCTTGGTACAGTGTCAGGATAGCTGTTCCTCCCAGTCAAGGGAGCTAAGCTAATCGGCTGCTGGTCATATTTAGCGCTCAGATATGAGAGTGGTATCGATCTTCTCATCTATCTGGAAGAATCCGAATCCTTCAATCTGTGACCTAAACATTTTATCTTGTGTCATGGAGATTGACCCATGCTAGGAACTATAAAGTGACTATCTCCACATCTGCTGTACTGATTTTAACCTTTTTAACCATTTCCATTTGAGTCCGCCAACTTTAGAAAAGTGCAAATGGCTGGAATACTTTTTCCAAACCTTACTTCTAGTGTGGCTAATGTAGACTTGATTTCCTGAGGATAATGCGAGGGGAAAGGCCATAAGAGTTATTAAAATCAAAAGGGGATTGACTGACCAGCAGAAATTCAGTCTCCACCACTAATAAGGCAAAAATACACTAAACATGATTTGCACATTATAGAATTGTTAAATTCAACACTGATTCCTTATACAGTATGAGGCTGGGACATTAATATCTTTATTCCATTCCCACTCCCTTGCACAGTTTCAACAAGTAAACTGGTCGTATTAAAGTGCAGCGAAGAGAACAGCTTCTGTTTTGCAGTGGCAGCATGGTTTTCTAAGTTTTCCCCCCTCTCTATTGTTATAACGCATACCTCCGTGTCCTCGTGCTGCCAGGCGAGCTCCATCGAGACCACAACAGAATACTGTAATGAATTTAAGAAGCCGCCAAAAACTTCTCTCCCTCTCTCTGCTGGCCTTAGGACTCAATTTCCCTCGGCAGCGTATTGAGTTGGAATCAGATAACTGCCAGAAAGTGTGGAAAATCTAATGCATATCAAGTGAAGAGACATGCTGACACTCCCCAGTGACAGAAACACTGTGCTCTGTACTCGCAAAATACAAACCCAGCATAAAGCTGAAAGGAGTGGAGTGGATAGGGGGGAAGGGAGGTGAGAAGAAGAAGCGGAGCCAAAGGTCGGAAGGAGATGAGGGAGTGTTTTTGTTTTGTTTTGTCTTTTCTTTCCGGAGACACTAACCAAAATGGGCTTCGGAGTCCATGCATGAATGTGTAGCAATTTATTTTTACGGGTCAGGCCCCATGGGATAGAGGCCTTATGTGTGGTATACTGTGCATGTGATACAAGGAGCAAGGAGGTTTAACGAACACACGATCCTGGTTGAAATCAGTGTTCAGTGGCGTCACCTGGTGGTTCTGGACTTTAAGCCAGTTTCAGGACCATCTAGGTCTGTGCATCCTGGAAACATATTTTCAGTTTAACTTAATAGTAGGTCCCATCTGTCCAGCTGCCATATTGAACGCTTATTAGAACACATCATTTTCAATGGTCCAAATCTATCCCCTTCAGTGTGGAGCATGTTCTTCACGTCTTTGCACGTTTCATTTCGATGCTCTGGTGTTCTCCCTCAC
Organism: Enoplosus armatus; assembly: GCF_043641665.1. NCBI lineage: Eukaryota > Metazoa > Chordata > Actinopteri > Centrarchiformes > Enoplosidae > Enoplosus > Enoplosus armatus. The sequence continues at coordinate 9,483,863 of NC_092201.1, read as the reverse complement.
AAAGACATGCTGCTCAGGTGAACTGGAAATTCTAAATTGCCCCTATTTCTGAATGCTAGTGTGCATGTATCTGTTATCCCAGCGATAGATTGGCAACCTCTCCAGGGCATTCTCTTTGTTTGTCCCAGTGCATGCTGGGATAGGCTTCACCCTCCCAATGATCCTTCAATGAATAAGCTGGTATTAAAAAAAAGGACTGATAAATCAATGGATGGCAGAATTTAGTCATTTTTAGCTCTTTTCGTTCTTAATAAATGCACCGTGTGACATTCATGACTTTTACACCACTTAGCTTCTATCCTTATTACCATGGAAATTAATTAAACTCCAGCAACCTTGACCTTGCTGAATTTGAACCCTGTAAGTGAATTTCAGCTTCCTGCGTGAAATCTATTTTTCAGTACTCTTGGGGTCTAAGCAAAAATGATAAGTATTTAAGGTTTTACTAAAGGAGGAGTATTTTGAGTTTGAGAACTTCAAGGGTACTACTCAACTGGGAGTCTAAAAGTGATATATATCGAAAAGAAATAACAAAAAATAAACAGGATGAAATACATAAGAACTGAAGAGACAGGACTGCAGAGCAAAAAGAGTTTTACTTTGTGTATGTAGTGTGAATGTGACAGAGAGAGAGAGAGACTGACACTACCCAGTACTTATTATTCTACTTGTCAATTAGTTTTAATGGGTGTGCCTATTGCCTCCTGCTTATCACAACCTGACATACAGTATTATTATACAGTACCCTGAGGAACACAGCTTCCACTGATTTCAAACTAATGGTATTCCAACGGGGCGGTTTGTTCCATTTTTCAAGAGTTTTATTCATGCAGTGACGGATTTTATTCATGCAGTGACGGATTTGCAGCTTTTTTTTTTATATAGCCCAATATCACAAATTTGCCTCAGGGGGAAATTAGGGGGTTCGACCCTTGATTCGGATCCCAAAAAATCCTTTTAATGGGGAAAAAAGGAAGAAACCTCAGGAAGAGCAGCAGAGGAGGGATCCCTCTCCCAATGTACGTACATTGACTTGGCATCTGGACAACAAAGATGTGGGTGTGTTCCATTTCTCCAAAAATTTTAAGGAGCTGATGATTCACTGAATCAAAGAATACCAGTTTTTATGTAATGTGCCTTGTCACATATAGCTTTACATATTTCATGTGATGAAAATGATTAAACTAATTAAGTTAAAGCAACATAATGCAACTATTTTACCTTAAAACAACAGCTTCCAAATAATTTTGAGAGTACACTAGTCTCACATAGCCGGACCTATCTCCACACTTCTGGTCTGGACGTTCTGGGATGGGGGGGGGGGGGGGGGGGGGCGCTCTGGCTTGTTTTCTTCAAACCCATCACAATTATCAGACTTTTAGCTGTTGGCGAGAGATTTGCTCGAGAGCTTCAATAAAAGACATGACAGACGCCGAGCTGGCCTTCTTGCTGTTGGACTAGTAAGTAATATTATCTGGCTCGCTATGTCTTGTGTTGTTGCACTTGCTTAATGTTTGGCTGTGTTAGCAAAGTTGTCGACTCGCTAGTTTTTGTCAGCCCTCCAAATCCAAATCCTTAAGCTTGTTAACAAATGCATGTATACAGCTGTCCATGAGGGTGAATTGCACTACAAAAACTGTAGGTCGCAAAAAAATACAAATTCTGTCATAATGTTGCTTTAATATGGAGGTTGATCTTAAAATGTGATAACAACTCAACCCAAACACAACACATGTAAAATAACTTACCCTGGTGACCTAACAGCCAATTGTTTATGAATAATGTATTTCTGCTAATGGTCATAATGCACTGGCTTCAGTAATTGAATTAGACTGTGCACAGCTGTTGGTGAGGGCAACATAGAAATGGTATCTTTGTTGTTAGTGGCCGCATAAAGAGAGAAGGACTCCTTGGTGTCCTTGGGATTAGTACAGTTAGCTGAATATATATGGTGTGTCACATGGCATTGAGACCAACAACTGAAAGCAGACTGGGGAGATTCATGTCAGGCTTTTCCAATACAGGCTGCATTGATTAAAGTGCGATTCCCCTCCCTGTTTGAGTCAATGCAGACTTGGCTTTGACATTAAGCCTGGTGCCTTGTTACTTGCTGTGCAGACTGTTAGTAGGATCAGGCCATTTGAAGACAAATACATACTATTTTGCAGCCTTAACAGTTTATTACCACTGTAAAAGCCTTAAGTTCAACATCTTATGTGTTCCAAAAATGAAAAGGAAAGAAGATCAATATTTACTCTGTTGACAGGGATGTCAAGAGACACGGATATCCTTCTCCTCATTTCTGTTGACGGCAATTTGTAATGTGATTCTAGTGAATTGTGTTCCTAATCCCTCTTACAAAATGTCAACACAGTCTGTGAGGACATATTTGATGCTAAACCCCCAAAGTAGTCAAAGCGCAGTAATAAATAAATAAACACTGACGGCATAGTTGTTTGTATGAGCAAAAACAAGGATGTTTCCAGTGAAGTGAACAATGCAGGAACAAATTTACAAATGTATTTAAAACTATTTGTATCTCAAAATATTTAGCTGACACTCTTAAAATTACTTTGCATCTCTGTTGTGACAGGAGTGTGTCCATGTGGAAATACTACATTTTACTTTTTTAGCCTCTGCGGTCTGCGAGCAGTGAGTCTGTTTTGCTGAAATTTCATTGTGTGTTGATGCATAAATCTTGTCTTTTAGACTGAAAAACATTTGTTTTGGGGAAAGTGCACTGGAATGGAAGACTACCTGTGAAGATTATGAAACTTATTTTTTTTAAGTGGAGAGAAAAAAAGTAAAACTCTTTTTGTCAAGGTCAACGGAGTTAAGAAAAAACAAACCAGACAGGACTTAAGAAACAGTGTTAGTGTGTTCTCGTGGGTGGATGCCCTCCTGGCGATACCTGTGTGGCTGCATGTACTCTGTATGTTGCGCTATAGCATGTGGAATAATATCAACATAAGCTTGTGCGGTGCAGTGTTCAGAGCAGAGGGAATGAGAGGTCTGAGTCGGTGATGTTTGCGTGATCGTGTGTGAAATCCAGTTGGCTTTCTGCTGCCTCTATCTCCCCTCAGCATCGCAGAGTTATAGCTGCAGTTTCCCGCACGGACTGTTTGCTTGTGATTCTTAACTATGTGGAAAGAGTTGTCAGTCAGATTGAGAACCTCTCTCCCCTCTAAATGGATTCAGTTCCAGTCATGCGCAAGGTGTAAAATGCACACGCTCAAGCAGGCATCTATTCCGCCGCACACACATGCACATTCATTTTCGGACTCCCTATTGCCATATCTTTCCTGCCGTACTGCTCTCACACTTTCTGTGCCTCTTTCCTTCTCTCTCAAGCTGGCTGTGGAGCAGGGAGTGGGGAGTGGAGGTATATTAGTGACAGAGTGACACGTGATAATGACTTACAATGAGATAAAAAGGCTTTTACCACCCGGCCTTGGCAGACAGGATGGCAGGAGGAAGACGAGTAGGAGAGGCATTTCTATATCCATGCTCCTCTCATTACCTGCTGGCAGTATTTTGGCACTGGCACCACTCCGTCTTTCCTTCTGTGTCACGACCTGGCAGAGAGAAGGCAGGTAGTGTTTCTTCAATTTCCACCTGCTCTATAGTTCTTGTACTATCTTTTCTATCAAATCTTTACCTCTATGATTCACTTCCTTCCTTCTTTCTCACCAATGTGTCCTTCCACTGATCTGCCATTGTGCCCTCGCCTTTCTGTCAAACTATTTTTCCTTCAAATAATCCTCCAAATTGAAAAAAACGCGATAAGTAATGGATGTAAAAGCCCTGTTAAATTGTAATGTAATAAAAACATAAAAAACGTAATATCCAAGTCAATGATAACC